>NW_027077304.1:5000-117000 GCF_963930695.1 Labrus bergylta | reverse complement strand
AAAATTTGAAAATTTTGATGAAAAGATTTCTGCTTCAAAAAAGTTCAAAATTTTCATGAAAAGATTTCGGCTTCAAAAAAGTTGAACATTTCCATGAAGTATTTCTGCTTCAAAAAAGTTGAAGATTTTCATGAAAAGATTTTTGCTTCAAAAAAGTTGAAAATTTTCATGAAGTATTTCGGTTTCAAAAAAGTTAAAAATTTACATGAAAAGATTTCGGCTTCAAAAAAGTTGAAAATTTTGATGAAAAGGTTTCATTTTCAAAAAAGTTGATAATTTTTATGAAAAGATTTCTGCTTCAAAAAAGTTGAAAATTTTCATGACAAGATTTTGGCTTCAAAAAAGTTGAAAATTTCCATGAAAAGATTTCAGCTTCAACAAAATTGAAATTTTTCATTACAGGATTTTGGCTTTAAAAAAGTTGAAAATTTTCATGAAAAGATTTCTGCTTCAAAAAAGTTGAAAATTTTCATAAAAAGATTTCTGCTTCAAAAAAGTCGAAGATTTTCATGAAAAGATTTCGGCTTCAAAAAAGTCAAAAATTTTCATGAAGTATTTTGGTTTCAAAAAAGTTGAAAATTTACATGAAAAGATTTCGGCTTCAAAAAAGTTGAAAATTTTCATGAAAAGATTTCTGCTTTAAAATTTTCATGAAAAGATTTCTGCTTCAACAAAGTTGAAAATTTTCATGAAAAGATTTCTGCTTCAACAAAATTGAAATTTTTCATTACAGGATTTTGGCTTTAAAAAAGTTGAAAATTTTCATGAAAAGATTTCTGCTTCAACAAAATTGAAAATTTTCATAAAGTATTTCGGCATCAAAAAATTTGAAAATTTACATTAAAAGATTTCGGCTTTCAAAAAAGTCAAAAATTTTCATGAATTATTTCGGCTTCAAAAAAGTTGAAAATTTTCATGAAAAGATTTCGGCTTCAAAAAGTTGAAAATTTTCATGAAAAGATTTCGGCTTCAAAAAAGTTGAAAATTTTCATGAACTATTTCGGCATCAAAAAAGTTGAAAATTTTCATAAAAAGATTTCTGCTTCAAAAAAGTCGAAGATTTTCATGAAAAGATTTCGGCTTCAAAAAAGTCAAAAATTTTCATGAAGTATTTTGGTTTCAAAAAAGTTGAAAATTTACATGAAAAGATTTCAGCTTAAAAAAAGTTGAAAATTTTCATGAAAAGATTTCTGCTTTAAAATTTTCATGAAAAGATTTCTGCTTCAAAAAAGTTGAAAATTTTCATAAAAAGATTTCTGCTTCAAAAAAGTCGAAGATTTTCATGAAAAGATTTCGGCTTCAAAAAAGTCAAAAATTTTCATGAAGTATTTTGATTTCAAAAAAGTTGAAAATTTACATGAAAAGATTTCAGCTTCAAAAAAGTTGAAAATTTTCATGAAAAGATTTCTGCTTTAAAATTTTCATGAAAAGATTTCTGCTTCAACAAAGTTGAAAATTTTCATGAAAAGATTACTGCTTCAACAAAGTTAAAAATTTTCATGAAAAGATTTAGCCTTCAAAAAAGTTGAAAATTTTCATGAAAAGATTTCGGCTTCAAAAAAGTTGAACATTTTCATGAAGTATTTCAGCTTCAAAAAATTTGAAAATTTTGATGAAAAGATTTTTGCTTCAAAAAAGTTGAAGATCTTCATGAAACGATTTCTGCTTCAAAAAAGTTGAACATTTTCATGAAAAAATTTCAGCTTCAAAAAAGTTGAAAATTTTCATGAAGTATTTCGGTTTCAAAAAAGTTAAAAATTTACATGAAAAGATTTCGGCTTCAAAAAAGTTGAAAATTTTGATGAAAAGGTTTCATTTTCAAAAAAGTTGATAATTTTTATGAAAAGATTTCTGCTTCAAAAAAGTTGAAAATTTTCATGAAAAGATTTTGGCTTCAAAAAAGTTGAAAATTTCCATGAAAAGATTTCAGCTTCAACAAAATTGAAATTTTTCATGAAAAGAGTTCGGCTTCAAAAAAGTTGAACATTTTCATAAAGTATTTCTGCTTCAAAAAAGTTGAAGATTTTCATGAAAAGATTTCTGCTTCAACAAAGTTGAAAATTTTCATGACAGGATTTTGGCTTTAAAAAAGGTAAAAAATTTCATGAAGTATTTCAGCTTCAAAAAAGTTGATAATTTTGATGAAAAGATTTCTGCTTCAAAAAAGTTCAAAATTTTCATGAAAAGATTTCGGCTTTAAAAAAGTTGAAAACTTTCATGAAAAGATTTCGGCTTCAAAAAAGTCAAAGATTTTCATGAAGTATTTCGGCTTCAAAAAAGTTGAAAATTTTCATGAAAATCTTCGACTTTCTTCATGCTGGCTGAGTTTTTCTTTGTTCTATCTTTTGAAATCAATTTATTTTATGATTGAATATTCCAAGTATTCTTTAAATATCTTGTTTTTGATTACCACCAATCACTATTTCCATTTTTACTTTCATGCTTTATGAACAAAAATAGCTTTTTTTATTACTACATCAAGTTTACACACATGGGTCAAAAATGACCCATACATCCAAGTGTGATTTAAAATTAAATGAATTAATACTATAATAATAATTTGTTTCAAGTAATTACTTTAGCAGTGAGTGGAGCCAAACACTTATGTATTTCATATTTGCAACATGTTTATTTGTCATTTTGTCACACATACACATACCTCTGATAACAGATAACACGGCTGTTGAACTGAACTGTATCTGTAATTTAACAACTGTAAACTGGTGAATGTGACCAAACAAAATGAAATACAACTGAACACATCACTAGAGCACAAATTGCCTTCTCAATTTTGACATGCCTCACAAATGATCACTAAGAGTTTGTGCTCCTTGCACACAGGCCTGGTGCACTGGGAACACTAGCTGCTGACTTTTCTGTCTTTGGTAACTGGGCAGATCGTGCACCTCTTCCTCTTCCTTTGGCCCTCCTGTCTGATGTCCTCTTGTGGCTGGGTGGTGGCTGTGTTTTGTTTTTTAAACCCACATCTTCCCATTGTTTCTTCTTCTGACTGCTGTCATCCACTGCTTTGTCATCATGCATAGTGCTCAGGAGGACAACAGCTTTTCCCTTCTTCTGCACATAGCTCACCATGGTCATGTTGCCATTGAATCCGAATTCTGAGCTATGAATCTCCCGTGATTTGGATGGCTTCATGATAGGTGGTATGTCCGATTTGTTCTGGCAAAGAGTCCCAACAATGGTCAGGTTCTTCTCGAGGAGCTTCTCAGCCAGCGGGACACTGGTGAAGAAGTTGCTAATTGTGATGTTGCGACCTATGAGAGGGGGAAAAGATTGTAAATTTACTCGACATGGAATTCTTTAAACTCTAACGCCATAATCTGTTGCATTGCATTGCATTTTATTCTGTTTTACTATTTTGCTTACAGAGAAATCAAATAAAAAAATAAAATACACATTATTAAAGATTGGGAAAAAGTATGTAGGTATTGTGCTAAAACTTAATACATTAGTTTCTCTATTGTACTTTACATTCACCTGTCTGTCTGATTCCACTGCACAATTGCTGGACGACATTCTCTCCAAGGTTCCTCTGAACCTGGCTGTCTCCCGGTATAGACAATTCCATCTATTGCATAAGGTACCCTTGCGTCGCACATCCAGAAGATTTTTATCCCATATTTTGCAGGCTTGCTGGGCATGTGTTGCCGTAACTTGCACCTGCCTCGGAATGGCACAAGCTGCTCATCTATGGTGACACAGTCACTGGGGATGAACTTTCTTCTGCAGTTGTCCAGGAAACAGTCCCACACGTACCTAAATGTCGCCATGTGGTGTGTTTCCAGCCGCAGAGCCCTGGTCCTCTTGTCGTCAAACCGTATGACGCGGCGGATATCTTCATATCTCCTAAGCCCCATGGTGGCCTTGTAAATTGGATTTTGCAGCGGATCCACAAACAGCTCCTGCAAGGCCACATCCCAGCTCTTCTCCCCCCCTGCAAGAATTGATGAAGGCCATCAATTCTTCTTTATCAATGCTTCTCCACTCTTTCCCTTTTGCTGTGGCTGTTCTTCGTCCCTCTAAGTTGGTACATATTAGAACCTCCTCAATGATGTTGTCACTCATGAACATATCCCAGGCATCTTTTGGTGAAACAGCTGGTGATCCAGGTGTAGGTCCTGGGCAGCTCCTCAGAATGTTATGGCTTCTTGTTCTGCCATGAATGGGGGGATTCTCATTCCAGTAAGATCCGTTTTTACTCAATCTATTGGACTGGGTCTGAGTTTCCTCTTCAGAGGACTCATCAGATGAGTCTTCTGTATCATCAGAGGAGTCTTCTTCATGGATTCCCAGACACACCCACAACTCCAGCTTGACCCTCTGGCAAATATTCTGGGTCATCATCATCAGAAATTTCAGACTCTGAATCAAGACAAATTGCCTCCTCATCTGGTTCTTCCTGCAGCATCGCTACAACCATCTCAGTAGTAAATCTGGGACCAGCCATACTCTGGATAAAGAAAATCAAAAGCACAATAAAATTTTCAGATGCACATCAATATACATACACATACATAGAGTTTTATTTTGGTGACTTGGCTAAGTAGCTTAGCTAAGTACTTTGCTAAGTAGCCTAGCAATCTACATAATAGTTAGCTAACTACAATAGAATTAGCTAACTAAAATAGAAGTGTCAACAGCTAGCTAGCTAATAGTAATTACTTGTAACTTTCTGACAAGTAATGTACTCACTCTCAAGGTAACCTAAACCTAATCAAATGTTATGTACAGTTATCTTTCACAATTGTCATCAAATATTTTCTAAAGTGATGTTAGAACAATTTAAAAACAATACTTACATGTATTAGATGTTCCAAGGGAGCTGTGCTGAGCTGTGAAATGTCTGAAACAACCACGTTTCACAGCAAATGCTATAGTAAATGCATGTGGGTCGTTTCTGGGGTCGTTTCTGACTTGATGTAGAAATACAAAAGCTGTGCTCGTTCATAAAGTAAGAAAGGAAAAATACAAATGATGATTTGTGCTTAACAAAAACAAGATATTTACTGCATACTTGGAAAAGAAAATGATAAAATGTATTTATTTCAAAGATATATCATAGAAACACTCAGCCATACATGAAATAACATAGAAAGTGGATTCATTTTTGACCCATGTTGTGCATTAGAAGGGTAATGATACAAAAATGTTTTTTATTCAAAAAGTAAGAAAGGAAAAAATAAAATAAGGATGTATGATGATCAAAAACAAGTTAATTGAGGAATACCTTGAATACTGAATGAAGAGATGAATTTATTGCAAAGATGTAGAAAATAAAAACTCAACCGGGTCACTTTGACATTTTTAAAGCAGAAATACTTCATGAAAATTTTCAACTTTTTTGAAGCCAAAATCTTTTCATGAAAATTTTCAACTTTTTTGAAGCAGAAATCTTTTCATGAAATACTTCGACTTTTTTGAAGCCGAAATACTTGATGAAAATTCTTACCTTTTTTAAAGCCATAATGCTGTCATGAAAATTTTCAACTTTTTTGAAGCTGAAATCTTTTCATGAAAATTTTCAACTTTTTTGAAGCCGAAATCTTTTCATGTAAATTTTCAACTTTTTTGAAGCCGAAATCTTTTCATAAAAATTTTCAACTTTTTTGAAGCAGAAATCTTTTCATGAAATACTTTGACTTTTTTGAAGCCGAAATACTTGATGAAAATTTTCAACTTTTTTGAAGCCGAAATCTTTTCATGAAAATTTTCAACTTTTTTGAAGCCGAAATCTTTTCATGAAAATCTTCGACTTTTTTGAAGTCGAAATAGTTCATGAAAGTTTTCAACCTTTTTGAAGCCGAAATCTTTTAATGAAAATTTTCAACTTTTTTGAAGCAGAAATCTTTTCATGAAATACTTCGACTTTTTTGAAGCCGAAATAGTTGATGAAAATTCTTACCTTTTTTAAAGCCATAATGGTGTCATGAAAATTTTCAACTTTTTTGAAGCTGAAATCTTTTCATGAAAATTTTCAACTTTTTTGAAGCCGAAATCTTTTCATGTAAATTTTCAACTTTTTTGAAGCCGAAATCTTTTCATGAAAATTTTCAACTTTTTTGAAGCCGAAATCTTTTCATGAAAATTTTCAACTTTTTGGAGCCGAAATCTTGTCATGAAAATTTTTACCTTTTTTAAAGCCAAAATCCTGTCATGAAAATTTTCAACTTTTTTGAAGCTGAAATCTTTTCATGAAAATTTTCAACTTTTTTGAAGCCGAAATCTTTTCATGAAAATTTTCAACCTTTTTGAAATAGAAATCTTTTCATGAAAATTTTCAACATTTTTGAAGCCGAAATACTTCATTAAAGTTTTCAACTTTTTTGATGCTGAAATCTTTTCATGAACATTTTAAACTTTTTTGAAGCCGAAATCTTTTCATGAAAATGTTCAACTTTTTTGAAGCAGAAATCTTTTCATGAAAATCTTCGACTTTTTTGCAGCCGAAATACTTCATGAAAATCTTCAACCTTTTTGAAGCCGAAATACTTCATGAAAATTTTTACCTTTTTCAAAGCTAAAATCCTGTCACGAAAATTTTCAACTTTTTTGAAGCAGAAATCTTTTCATGAAAATCTTCAACTTCTTTGAAGCCGAAATACTTGATGAAAATTTTCAACTTTTTTGAAGCAGAAATCTTTTCATGAAAATCTTCGACTTTTTTGAAGTCGAAATAGTTCATGAAAGTTTTCAACCTTTTTGAAGCCGAAATCTTTTAATGAAAATTTTCAACTTTTTTGAAGCAGAAATCTTTTCATGAAATACTTCGACTTTTTTGAAGCCGAAATAGTTGATGAAAATTCTTACCTTTTTTAAAGCCATAATGGTGTCATGAAAATTTTCAACTTTTTTGAAGCTGAAATCTTTTCATGAAAATTTTCAACTTTTTTGAAGCCGAAATCTTTTCATGTAAATTTTCAACTTTTTTGAAGCCGAAATCTTTTCATGAAAATTTTCAACTTTTTTGAAGCAGAAATCTTTTCATGAAAATTTTCAACTTTTTGGAGCCGAAATCTTGTCATGAAAATTTTTACCTTTTTTAAAGCCAAAATCCTGTCATGAAAATTTTCAAATTTTTTGAAGCAGAAATCTTTTCAAGAAAATCTTTGACTTTTTTGAAGCTGAAATCTTTTCATGAAAATCTTAGAATTTTTTGACGTCGAAAAAATTCATGAACATTTTCCACTTTTTTGAAGCCGAAATCTTTTCATGAAAATTTTCAAACTTTTTGAAGTCGAAATCTTTTCATGAAAATTTTCAACTTTTTTGAAGCAGAAATCTTTTCATGAAAATCGTTGACTTTTTTGAAGCCCAAATCTTTTCATGTAAATTTTCAACCTTTTTGAAGCCGAAATACTTCATGAAAGTTTTGGAATTTTTTGAAGCCGAAATCTTTTAATGAAAATTTTCAACTTTTTTGAAGCAGAAATCTTTTCATGAAAATCTTCGACTTTTTTGAAGTCGAAATAGTTCATGAAAGTTTTCAACCTTTTTGAAGCCGAAATCTTTTAATGAAAATTTTCAACTTTTTTGAAGCAGAAATCTTTTCATGAAATACTTCGACTTTTTTGAAGCCGAAATAGTTGATGAAAATTCTTACCTTTTTTAAAGCCATAATGGTGTCATGAAAATTTTCAACTTTTTTGAAGCTGAAATCTTTTCATGAAAATTTTCAACTTTTTTGAAGCCGAAATCTTTTCATGTAAATTTTCAACTTTTTTGAAGCCGAAATCTTTTCATGAAAATTTTCAACTTTTTTGAAGCCGAAATCTTTTCATGAAAATTTTCAACTTTTTGGAGCCGAAATCTTGTCATGAAAATTTTTACCTTTTTTAAAGCCAAAATCCTGTCATGAAAATTTTCAACTTTTTTGAAGCTGAAATCTTTTCATGAAAATTTTCAACTTTTTTGAAGCCGAAATCTTTTCATGAAAATTTTCAACCTTTTTGAAATAGAAATTTTTTCATGAAAATTTTCAACATTTTTGAAGCCGAAATACTTCATTAAAGTTTTCAACTTTTTTGATGCTGAAATCTTTTCATGAACATTTTAAACTTTTTTGAAGCCGAAATCTTTTCATGAAAATGTTCAACTTTTTTGAAGCAGAAATCTTTTCATGAAAATCTTCGACTTTTTTGCAGCCGAAATACTTCATGAAAATCTTCAACCTTTTTGAAGCCGAAATACTTCATGAAAATTTTTACCTTTTTCAAAGCTAAAATCCTGTCACGAAAATTTTCAACTTTTTTGAAGCAGAAATCTTTTCATGAAAATCTTCAACTTCTTTGAAGCCGAAATACTTGATGAAAATTTTCAACTTTTTTGAAGCCGAAATCTTTTCATGAAAATTTTCAACTTTTTTGAAGCCGAAATACTTCATGAAAGTTTTGGAATTTTTTGAAGCCGAAATCTTTTAATGAAAATTTTCAACTTTTTTGAAGCAGAAATCTTTTCATGAAAATCTTCGACTTTTTTGAAGTCGAAATAGTTCATGAAAGTTTTCAACCTTTTTGAAGCCGAAATCTTTTAATGAAAATTTTCAACTTTTTTGAAGCAGAAATCTTTTCATGAAATACTTCGACTTTTTTGAAGCCGAAATAGTTGATGAAAATTCTTACCTTTTTTAAAGCCATAATGGTGTCATGAAAATTTTCAACTTTTTTGAAGCTGAAATCTTTTCATGAAAATTTTCAACTTTTTTGAAGCCGAAATCTTTTCATGTAAATTTTCAACTTTTTTGAAGCCGAAATCTTTTCATGAAAATTTTCAACTTTTTTGAAGCAGAAATCTTTTCATGAAAATTTTCAACTTTTTGGAGCCGAAATCTTGTCATGAAAATTTTTACCTTTTTTAAAGCCAAAATCCTGTCATGAAAATTTTCAAATTTTTTGAAGCAGAAATCTTTTCAAGAAAATCTTTGACTTTTTTGAAGCTGAAATCTTTTCATGAAAATCTTAGAATTTTTTGACGTCGAAAAAATTCATGAACATTTTCCACTTTTTTGAAGCCGAAATCTTTTCATGAAAATTTTCAAACTTTTTGAAGTCGAAATCTTTTCATGAAAATTTTCAACTTTTTTGAAGCAGAAATCTTTTCATGAAAATCGTTGACTTTTTTGAAGCCCAAATCTTTTCATGTAAATTTTCAACCTTTTTGAAGCCGAAATACTTCATGAAAGTTTTTGAATTTTTTGAAGCCGAAATCTTTTAATGAAAATTTTCAACTTTTTTGAAGCAGAAATCTTTTCATGAAAATCTTCGACTTTTTTGAAGTCGAAATAGTTCATGAAAGTTTTCAACCTTTTTGAAGCCGAAATACTTTATGAAAATTTTTACTTTTTGTAAAGCCAAAATCCTGTCATGAAAATTTTCAACTTTTTTGAAGCCGAAATCTTTTCATGAAAATGTTCAACTTTTTTGAAGCCGAAATCTTTTCATGAAAATTTTCAACTTTTTTGAAGCCGAAATCTTTTCATGAAAATTTTCAACTTTTTGGAGCCGAAATCTTGTCATGAAAGTTTTCATCTTTTTTGAAGTCTAAATCTTTTCATGAAAATTTTCAACTTTTTGGAGCCGAAATCTTGTCATGAAAATTTTCATCTTTTTTGAAGTCAAAATCTTTTCATGAAAATTTTCAACTTTTTGAAGCCGAAATCTTTTCATGAAAATTTTCATCTTTTTTGAAGCATAAATCTTTTCATCAAAATTTTAGACTTTTTTGAAGTCGAAAAAATTCATGGACATGTTCAACTTTTTTGAAGCCGAAATCTTGTCATGAAAATTTTCAACTTTTTTTAAGCCGAAATACTTCATGAAAATTTTCAACTTTTTTGAAGCCGAAATCTTTTCATGAAAATTTTCAAACTTTTTGAAGCCGAAATCTTTTCATGAAAATTTTCAACTTTTTTGAAGCAGAAATCTTTTCATGAAAATTTTCAACTTTTCTAAAGCAGAAATCTTTTGATGAAAATGTTTAACTTTTTTGAAGCCGAAATCTTTTCATGAAAATTTTCAAACTTTTTGAAGCCGAAATCTTTTCATGAACATTTTCAACTTTTTTGAAGCCGAAATCTTTTCATGAAAATTTTCAACTTTTTTTGATGCCGAAATCTTTTCATGAAAATTTTCAACTTTTTTGAAGCAGAAATCTTTTCATGAAAATCGTTGACTTTTTTGATGCCGAAATAGTTCATGAAAATTTTCAACTTTTTTGAAGCCGAAATCTTTTCATGAAAATCGTTGACTTTTTTGAAGCCCAAATCTTTTAATGTAAATTTTCAAACTTTTTGAAGCCGAAATCTTTTCATGAAAATTTTCAACCTTTTTGAAATAGAAATCTTTTCATGAAAATTTTCAACATTTTTGAAGCCGAAATACTTCATTAAAGTTTTCAACTTTTTTGATGCTGAAATCTTTTCATGAACATTTTCAACTTTTTTGAAGCCGAAATCTTTTCATGAAAATGTTCAACTTTTTTGAAGCAGAAATCTTTTCATGAAAATCTTCGACTTTTTTGCAGCCGAAATACTTCATGAAAATCTTCAACCTTTTTGAAGCCGAAATACTTCATGAAAATTTTTACCTTTTTCAAAGCTAAAATCCTGTCACGAAAATTTTCAACTTTTTTGAAGCAGAAATCTTTTCATGAAAATCTTCAACTTCTTTGAAGCCGAAATACTTGATGAAAATTTTCAACTTTTTTGAAGCCGAAATCTTTTCATGAAAATTTTCAACTTTTTTGAAGCAGAAATCTTTTCATGAAATACTTTGACTTTTTTGAAGCCGAAATACTTGATGAAAATTTTATACTTTTTTGAAGCCGAAATCTTTTCATGAAAATTTTCAACTTATTTGAAGCCGAAATCTTTTCATGAAAATTTTCAACTTTTTGGAGCCGAAATCTTGTCATGAAAATTTTTACCTTTTTTAAAGCCAAAATCCTGTCATGAAAATTTTCAAATTTTTTGAAGCAGAAATCTTTTCAAGAAAATCTTTGACTTTTTTGAAGCTGAAATCTTTTCATGAAAATCTTAGAATTTTTTGACGTCGAAAAAATTCATGAACATTTTCCACTTTTTTGAAGCCGAAATCTTTTCATGAAAATTTTCAAACTTTTTGAAGTCGAAATCTTTTCATGAAAATTTTCAACTTTTTTGAAGCAGAAATCTTTTCATGAAAATCGTTGACTTTTTTGAAGCCCAAATCTTTTCATGTAAATTTTCAACCTTTTTGAAGCCGAAATACTTCATGAAAGTTTTTGAATTTTTTGAAGCCGAAATCTTTTAATGAAAATTTTCAACTTTTTTGAAGCAGAAATCTTTTCATGAAAATCTTCGACTTTTTTGAAGTCGAAATAGTTCATGAAAGTTTTCAACCTTTTTGAAGCCGAAATACTTTATCAAAATTTTTACTTTTTGTAAAGCCAAAATCCTGTCATGAAAATTTTCAACTTTTTTGAAGCCGAAATCTTTTCATGAAAATGTTCAACTTTTTTGAAGCCGAAATCTTTTCATGAAAATTTTCAACTTTTTTGATGCCGAAATAGTTCATGAAAATTTTCAACTTTTTTGAAGCCGAAATCTTTTCATGAAAATTGTCAACTATTTTGAAGCAGAAATCTTTTAATGAAAATTTTTAACTTTTTTTAAGTTGAAAAAATACATGAAAATTTTCAACTTTTTGAAGCAGAAATCTTTTCATGAAAATTTTCAACTTTTTTGAAGCCGAAATACTTCATGAAAATTTTTGACTTTTTTGAAGCCGAAATCTTTTAATGTAAATTTTCAATTTTTTGATGCCGAAATAGTTCATGAACATTTTCCACTTTTTTGAAGCCGAAATCTTCTCATGAAAATTTTCAAGTTTTTGAAGCAGAAATCGTTTCATGAAAATCTTAGACTTTTTTGAAGTCGAAAAAATTCATGAACATTTTCAACTTTTTTGAAGTGTAAATCTTTTCATGAAAATTTTCAACTTTTTTGAAGCCGAAATCTTTTCATGAAAATTTTCAAGTTTTTGAAGCAGAAATCTTTTCATGAAAATCTTAGACTTTTTTGAAGTCGAAAAAATTCATGAACATTTTCAACTTTTTTGAAGTGTAAATCTTTTCATGAAAATTTTCATCTTTTTTGAAGTCAAAATCTTTTCATGAAAATTTTCAACTTTTTGAAGCCGAAATCTTTTCATGAAAATTTTCATCTTTTTTGAAGCATAAATCTTTTCATCAAAATTTTAGACTTTTTTGAAGTCGAAAAAATTCATGGACATGTTCAACTTTTTTGAAGCCGAAATCTTGTCATGAAAATTTTCAACTTTTTTTAAGCCGAAATACTTCATGAAAATTTTCAACTTTTTTGAAGCCGAAATCTTTTCATGAAAATTTTCAAACTTTTTGAAGCCGAAATCTTTTCATGAAAATTTTCAACTTTTTTGAAGCAGAAATCTTTTCATGAAAATTTTCAACTTTTCTAAAGCAGAAATCTTTTGATGAAAATGTTTAACTTTTTTGAAGCCGAAATCTTTTCATGAAAATTTTCAAACTTTTTGAAGCCGAAATCTTTTCATGAACATTTTCAACTTTTTTGAAGCCGAAATCTTTTCATGAAAATTTTCAACTTTTTTTGATGCCGAAATCTTTTCATGAAAATTTTCAACTTTTTTGAAGCAGAAATCTTTTCATGAAAATCGTTGACTTTTTTGATGCCGAAATAGTTCATGAAAATTTTCAACTTTTTTGAAGCCGAAATCTTTTCATGAAAATCGTTGACTTTTTTGAAGCCCAAATCTTTTAATGTAAATTTTCAAACTTTTTGAAGCCGAAATCTTTTCATGAAAATTTTCAACCTTTTTGAAATAGAAATCTTTTCATGAAAATTTTCAACATTTTTGAAGCCGAAATACTTCATTAAAGTTTTCAACTTTTTTGATGCTGAAATCTTTTCATGAACATTTTCAACTTTTTTGAAGCCGAAATCTTTTCATGAAAATGTTCAACTTTTTTGAAGCAGAAATCTTTTCATGAAAATCTTCGACTTTTTTGCAGCCGAAATACTTCATGAAAATCTTCAACCTTTTTGAAGCCGAAATACTTCATGAAAATTTTTACCTTTTTCAAAGCTAAAATCCTGTCACGAAAATTTTCAACTTTTTTGAAGCAGAAATCTTTTCATGAAAATCTTCAACTTCTTTGAAGCCGAAATACTTGATGAAAATTTTCAACTTTTTTGAAGCCGAAATCTTTTCATGAAAATTTTCAACTTTTTTGAAGCAGAAATCTTTTCATGAAATACTTTGACTTTTTTGAAGCCGAAATACTTGATGAAAATTTTATACTTTTTTGAAGCCGAAATCTTTTCATGAAAATTTTCAACTTATTTGAAGCCGAAATCTTTTCATGAAAATTTTCAACTTTTTGGAGCCGAAATCTTGTCATGAAAATTTTTACCTTTTTTAAAGCCAAAATCCTGTCATGAAAATTTTCAAATTTTTTGAAGCAGAAATCTTTTCAAGAAAATCTTTGACTTTTTTGAAGCTGAAATCTTTTCATGAAAATCTTAGAATTTTTTGACGTCGAAAAAATTCATGAACATTTTCCACTTTTTTGAAGCCGAAATCTTTTCATGAAAATTTTCAAACTTTTTGAAGTCGAAATCTTTTCATGAAAATTTTCAACTTTTTTGAAGCAGAAATCTTTTCATGAAAATCGTTGACTTTTTTGAAGCCCAAATCTTTTCATGTAAATTTTCAACCTTTTTGAAGCCGAAATACTTCATGAAAGTTTTTGAATTTTTTGAAGCCGAAATCTTTTAATGAAAATTTTCAACTTTTTTGAAGCAGAAATCTTTTCATGAAAATCTTCGACTTTTTTGAAGTCGAAATAGTTCATGAAAGTTTTCAACCTTTTTGAAGCCGAAATACTTTATCAAAATTTTTACTTTTTGTAAAGCCAAAATCCTGTCATGAAAATTTTCAACTTTTTTGAAGCCGAAATCTTTTCATGAAAATGTTCAACTTTTTTGAAGCCGAAATCTTTTCATGAAAATTTTCAACTTTTTTGATGCCGAAATAGTTCATGAAAATTTTCAACTTTTTTGAAGCCGAAATCTTTTCATGAAAATTGTCAACTATTTTGAAGCAGAAATCTTTTAATGAAAATTTTTAACTTTTTTTAAGTTGAAAAAATACATGAAAATTTTCAACTTTTTGAAGCAGAAATCTTTTCATGAAAATTTTCAACTTTTTTGAAGCCGAAATACTTCATGAAAATTTTTGACTTTTTTGAAGCCGAAATCTTTTAATGTAAATTTTCAATTTTTTGATGCCGAAATAGTTCATGAACATTTTCCACTTTTTTGAAGCCGAAATCTTCTCATGAAAATTTTCAAGTTTTTGAAGCAGAAATCGTTTCATGAAAATCTTAGACTTTTTTGAAGTCGAAAAAATTCATGAACATTTTCAACTTTTTTGAAGTGTAAATCTTTTCATGAAAATTTTCAACTTTTTTGAAGCCGAAATCTTTTCATGAAAATTTTCAAGTTTTTGAAGCAGAAATCTTTTCATGAAAATCTTAGACTTTTTTGAAGTCGAAAAAATTCATGAACATTTTCAACTTTTTTGAAGTGTAAATCTTTTCATGAAAATTTTCAACTTTTTTGAAGCCGAAATCTTTTCATGAAAATTTTCAAGTTTTTGAAGCAGAAATCTTTTCATGAAAATCTTAGACTTTTTTGAAGTCGAAAAAATTCATGAACATTTTCAACTTTTTTGAAGCCGAAATCTTTTCATGAAAATTTTCAAGTTTTTGAAGCAGAAATCTTTTCATGAAAATCTTAGACTTTTTTGAAGTCGAAAAAATTCATGAACATTTTCAACTTTTTTGAAGCCGAAATCTTTTCATGAAAATTTTCAACTTTTTTGAAGCCGAAATCTTTTCATGAAAATCTTAGACTTTTTTGAAGTCGAAAAAATTCATGAACATTTTCAACTTTTTTGAAGTGTAAATCTTTTCATGAAAATTTTCAACTTTTTTGAAGCCGAAATCTTTTCATGAAAATTTTCAAGTTTTTGAAGCAGAAATCTTTTCATGAAAATCTTAGACTTTTTTGAAGTCGAAAAAATTCATGAACATTTTCAACTTTTTTGAAGTGTAAATCTTTTCATGAAAATTTTCAACTTTTTTGAAGCCGAAATCTTTTCATGAAAATTTTCAAGTTTTTGAAGCAGAAATCTTTTCATGAAAATCTTAGACTTTTTTGAAGTCGAAAAAATTCATGAACATTTTCAACTTTTTTGAAGTGTAAATCTTTTCATGAAAATTTTCAACTTTTTTGAAGCCGAAATCTTTTCATGAAAATTTTTACCTTTTTTAAAGCCAAAATCCTGTCATGAAAAATTTATACTTTTTTGAAGCAGAAATCTATTCATGAAAATTTTCGACTTTATTCAAACTGATATTCTACATTTTCTAACTCAAAGTGTCGTTTCAAAGTAAAAATACTGTTAGAAGGAGTGATTCAGACAAAATTAGATGAAACAGCTGTACTGGTAACAAATGAGCGCAGTTACATGAAATGACATCAAAATCATCATTCCCTGAGCCAGACAACGCTATTAACAACTTTAGTGATCAAATTGAGCGTATCTTGCGAAGCTGAGCTCGAAAGTGACATGAAACATGTTTTTCAGACATAAAGTGACACTTACAGTGAATACCTGTCCTGACTACATTTTCTAACTGAAAGCGTCGTTTCAAAGTAAAAATACTGTTAGAAGGAGTGATTCAGACAAAATTAGATGAAACAGCTGTACTGGTAACAAATGAGCGCAGTTACATGAAATGACATCAAAATCAACATTCCCTGAGCCAGACAACGCTATTAACAGCTTTAGTGATCAAATTGAGCGTATCTTGCGAAGCTGAGCTCGAAAGTGACATGAAACATGTTTTTCAGACAAAAAGTGACACTTACTGTTCAGACTGCATTTTCTAACTCAAAGTGTCGTTTCAAAGTAAAAATACTGTTAGAAGGAGTTTTTCAGGCAAAATTAGATGAAACAGCTGTAGTGGTAAAAAATGAGCGCAGTTACATGAAATGACATCAAAATCAACATTCCCTGAGCCAGACAACGCTATTAACAGCTTTAGTGATCAAATTGAGCGTATCTTGCGAAGCTGAGCTCGAAAGTGACATGAAACATGTTTTTCAGACATAAAGTGACACTTACTGTTCAGACTACATTTTCTAACTCAAAGTGTCGTTTCAAAGTAAAAATACTGTTAGAGGGAGTGATTCAGACAAAATTAGATGAAACAGCTGTACTGGTAACAAACAACGATATTAACAGCTTTAGTGATCAAATTGAGCGTATCTTGCGAAGCTGAGCTCGAAAGTGACATGAAACATGTTTTTCAGACAAAAAGTGACACTTACTGTTCAGACTGCATTTTCTAACTCAAAGTGTCGTTTCAAAGTAAAAATACTGTTAGAAGGAGTTTTTCAGGCAAAATTAGATGAAACAGCTGTAGTGGTAAAAAATGAGCGCAGTTACATGAAATGACATCAAAATCAACATTCCCTGAGCCAGACAACGCTATTAACAGCTTTAGTGATCAAATTGAGCGTATCTTGCGAAGCTGAGCTCGAAAGTGACATGAAACATGTTTTTCAGACATAAAGTGACACTTACTGTTCAGACTACATTTTCTAACTCAAAGTGTCGTTTCAAAGTAAAAATACTGTTAGAGGGAGTGATTCAGACAAAATTAGATGAAACAGCTGTAGTGGTAACAAATGAGCGCAGTTACATGAAATGACATCAAAATCAACATTCCCTGAGCCAGACAACGCTATTAACAGCTTTAGTGATCAAATTGAGCGTATCTTGCGAAGCTGAGCTCGAAAGTGACATGAAACATGTTTTTGAGACATAAAGTGACACTTACAGTGAATACCTGTTCTGACTACATTTTCTAACTCAAAGCGTCGTTTCAAAGTAAAAATACTGTTAGAAGGAGTGTTTCAGACAAAATTAGTTGAAACAGCTGTACTGCTAACAATCAACGATATTAACAGCTTTAGTGATCAAATTGAGCGTATCTTGCGAAGCTGAGCTCGAAAGTGACATGAAACATGTTTTTGAGACATAAAGTGACACTTACTGTTCAAAACATGTTTCATGTCACTTTCGAGCACAACTTCGCAAGATACGCTCAATTTGATCACTAAAGCTTTTAATAGCGTTGTCTGGCTCAGGGAATGTTGATTTTGATGTTATTTCATGTAACTGCGCTCATTTGTTACCAGTACAACTGTTTCATCTAATTTTGTCTGAATCACTCCTTCTAACAGTATTTTTACTTTGAAACGGCACTTTGAGTTAAAAATGTAGTCTGAACAGTAAGTTTCACTTTATGTCTCAAAAACTTGTTTCATGTCACTTTCGAGCTCAGCTTCGCAAGATACGCTCAATTTGATCACTAAAGCTGTTAATATCGTTGTTTGTTACCAGTGCTGCTGTTTCATCTAATTTTGTCTGAATCACTCCTTCTAACAGTATTTTTACTTTGAAACGACACTTTGAGTTAGAAAATGTAGTCAGAACAGGTATTCACTGTAAGTGTCACTTTATGTCTCAAAAACATGTTTCATGTCACTTTCGAGCTCAGCTTCGCAAGATACGCTCAATTTGATCACTAAAGCTGTTAATAGCGTTGTCTGTCTCAGGGAATGTTGATTTTGATGTCATTTCATGTAACTGCGCTCATTTGTTACCAGTGCTGCTGTTTCATCTTATTTTTGATGAATCACTCCTTCTAACAGTATTTTTACTTTGAAACGACACTTTGAGTTAAAAAATGTAGTCAGGACAGGTATTCACTGTAAGTGTCACTTTATGTCTCAAAAACATGTTTCATGTCACTTTCGAGCTCAGCTTCGCAAGAAACGCTCAATTTGATCACTAAAGCTGTTAATAGCGTTGTCTGGCTCAGGGAATGTTGATTTTGATGTTATTTCATGTAACTGCGCTCATTTGTTACCAGTACAACTGTTTCATCTAATTTTGTCTGAATCACTCCTTCTAACAGTATTTTTACTTTGAAACGGCACTTTGAGTTAAAAATGTAGTCTGAACAGTAAGTTTCACTTTATGTCTCAAAAACTTGTTTCATGTCACTTTCGAGCTCAGCTTCGCAAGATACGCTCAATTTGATCACTAAAGCTGTTAATATCGTTGTTTGTTACCAGTGCTGCTGTTTCATCTAATTTTGTCTGAATCACTCCTTCTAACAGTATTTTTACTTTGAAACGACACTTTGAGTTAGAAAATGTAGTCAGAACAGGTATTCACTGTAAGTGTCACTTTATGTCTCAAAAACATGTTTCATGTCACTTTCGAGCTCAGCTTCGCAAGATACGCTCAATTTGATCACTAAAGCTGTTAATAGCGTTGTCTGTCTCAGGGAATGTTGATTTTGATGTCATTTCATGTAACTGCGCTCATTTGTTACCAGTGCTGCTGTTTCATCTTATTTTTGATGAATCACTCCTTCTAACAGTATTTTTACTTTGAAACGACACTTTGAGTTAAAAAATGTAGTCAGGACAGGTATTCACTGTAAGTGTCACTTTATGTCTCAAAAACATGTTTCATGTCACTTTCGAGCTCAGCTTCGCAAGAAACGCTCAATTTGATCACTAAAGCTGTTAATAGCGTTGTCTGGCTCAGGGAATGTTGATTTTGATGTCATTTCATGTAACTGCGCTCATTTGTTACCAGTGCTGCTGTTTCATCTAATTTTGTCTGAATCACTCCTTCTAACAGTATTTTTACTTTGAAACGACACTTTGAGTTAGAAAATGTAGTCAGGACAGGTATTCACTGTAAGTGTCACTTTATGTCTGAAAAACATGTTTCATGTCACTTTCGAGCTCAGCTTCGCAAGATACGCTCAATTTGATCACTAAAGCTGTTAATAGCGTTGTCTGGCTCAGGGAATGTTGATTTTGATGTCATTTCATGTAACTGCGCTCATTTGTTACCAGTACAGCTGTTTCATCTAATATTGTCTGAATCACTCCTTCTAACAGTATTTTTACTTTGAAACGGCACTTTGAGTTAGAAAATGTAGTCTGAACAGTAAGTGTCACTTTATGTCTCAAAAACATGTTTCATGTCACTTTCGAGCTCAGCTTCGCAAGATACGCTCAATTTGATCACTAAAGCTGTTAATATCGTTGTTTGTTACCAGTACAGCTGTTTCATCTAATTTTGTCTGAATCACGCCTTCTAACAGTATTTTTACTTTGAAACGACACTTTGAGTGAGAAAATGTAGTCTGAAAAGTAAGTGTCACTTTATGTCCCAAAAACATCTTTCATGTCACTTTCGAGCTCAGCTTCGCAAGATACGCTCAATTTGATCACTAAAGCTGTTAATAGCGTTTTCTGGCTCAGGGAATGTTGATTTTGATGTCATTTCATGTAACTGCGCTCATTTCTTACCAGTACAGCTGTTTCATCTAATTTTGTCTGAATCACTCCTTCTAACAGTATTTTTACTTTGAAACGACACTTTGAGTTAGAAAATGTAGAATATCAGTTTGAATAAAGTTGAAAATTTACATATAAAGATTTCAGCTTTGAAAAAGTTGAAAACTTTCATGAAGTATTTCGACTTCAAAAAAGTTGAAAATTTTCATGAAAAGATTTCATTTTCAAAAAAGTTCAAAATTTACATGAAAAGATTTCTGTTTCAAAAAAGTTGAAAATTTCAAGCTTTTTAAAAAGTTGAAAATTTTCATGAAGTATTTTTGCTTCAAAAAGTTGAAAACTTTCATGAAAAGATTTCGGCTTCAAAAAAGTTGAAAATTTTCATGAAAAGATTTCTGCTTCAAAATTTTCATGAAAAGATTCATGAAAAGATTTCGGATTTAAAAAAGTTGAAAATTTTAATGAAAACATTTCGGCTTCAAAAAAGTTGAAAATTTTCATGAAGTATTTCGGTTTCAAAAAAGTTGAAAATTTACATGAAAAGATTTCTGCTTAAAAAAATTGAAAATTTTCATGAAAAGATTTCTGCTTGAAAATTTTCATAAAAGTATTTCTGCATTAAAAAAGTCAAAGATTTTCATGAAAAGATTTCGGATTTAAAAAAGTTGAAAATTTTCATAAAAAGATTTCTGCTTCAAAAAAGTTGAAAATTTTCATGAAAAGATTTAGGCTTCAAAAAAGTCGAAGATTTTCATGAAAAGATTTCTGCATGAAAATTTTCATGAAAAGATTTCTGCTTCAAAAAAGTCGAAGATTTTCATGAAAAGATTTCGGCTACAAAAAAGTTGAAAATTTTCATAAAAAGATTTCTGCTTCAAAAAAGTCGAAGATTTTCATGAAAAGATTTCGGCTTCAAAAAAGTCAAAAATTTTCATGAAGTATTTTGGTTTCAAAAAAGTTGAAAATTTACATGAAAAGATTTCAGCTTCAAAAAAGTTGAAAATTTTCATGAAAAGATTTCTGCTTGAAAATTTTCATGAAAAGATTTCTGCTTCAACAAAGTTGAAAATTTTCATGAAAAGATTTCTGCTTCAACAAAGTTAAAAATTTTCATGAAAAGATTTAGCCTTCAAAAAAGTTGAAAATTTTCATGAAAAGATTTCGGCTTCAAAAAAGTTGAACATTTTCATAAAGTATTTCTGCTTCAAAAAAGTTGAAGATTTTCATGAAAAGATTTCGGCTTCAACAAAGTTGAAAATTTTCATGACAGGATTTTGGCTTTAAAAAAGGTAAAAAATTTCATGAAGTATTTCAGCTTCAAAAAATTTGAAAATTTTGATGAAAAGATTTCTGCTTCAAAAAAGTTCAAAATTTTCATGAAAAGATTTCGGCTTCAAAAAAGTTGAACATTTCCATGAAGTATTTCTGCTTCAAAAAAGTTGAAGATTTTCATGAAAAGATTTTTGCTTCAAAAAAGTTGAAAATTTTCATGAAGTATTTCGGTTTCAAAAAAGTTAAAAATTTACATGAAAAGATTTCGGCTTCAAAAAAGTTGAAAATTTTGATGAAAAGGTTTCATTTTCAAAAAAGTTGATAATTTTTATGAAAAGATTTCTGCTTCAAAAAAGTTGAAAATTTTCATGACAAGATTTTGGCTTCAAAAAAGTTGAAAATTTCCATGAAAAGATTTCAGCTTCAACAAAATTGAAATTTTTCATTACAGGATTTTGGCTTTAAAAAAGTTGAAAATTTTCATGAAAAGATTTCTGCTTCAAAAAAGTTGAAAATTTTCATAAAAAGATTTCTGCTTCAAAAAAGTCGAAGATTTTCATGAAAAGATTTCGGCTTCAAAAAAGTCAAAAATTTTCATGAAGTATTTTGGTTTCAAAAAAGTTGAAAATTTACATGAAAAGATTTCGGCTTCAAAAAAGTTGAAAATTTTCATGAAAAGATTTCTGCTTTAAAATTTTCATGAAAAGATTTCTGCTTCAACAAAGTTGAAAATTTTCATGAAAAGATTTCTGCTTCAACAAAATTGAAATTTTTCATTACAGGATTTTGGCTTTAAAAAAGTTGAAAATTTTCATGAAAAGATTTCTGCTTCAACAAAATTGAAAATTTTCATAAAGTATTTCGGCATCAAAAAATTTGAAAATTTACATTAAAAGATTTCGGCTTTCAAAAAAGTCAAAAATTTTCATGAATTATTTCGGCTTCAAAAAAGTTGAAAATTTTCATGAAAAGATTTCGGCTTCAAAAAGTTGAAAATTTTCATGAAAAGATTTCGGCTTCAAAATTTTCATGAAAAGATTTCTGCTTCAAAAAAGTTGAAAATTTTCATAAAAAGATTTCTGCTTCAAAAAAGTCGAAGATTTTCATGAAAAGATTTCGGCTTCAAAAAAGTCAAAAATTTTCATGAAGTATTTTGATTTCAAAAAAGTTGAAAATTTACATGAAAAGATTTCAGCTTCAAAAAAGTTGAAAATTTTCATGAAAAGATTTCTGCTTTAAAATTTTCATGAAAAGATTTCTGCTTCAACAAAGTTGAAAATTTTCATGAAAAGATTACTGCTTCAACAAAGTTAAAAATTTTCATGAAAAGATTTAGCCTTCAAAAAAGTTGAAAATTTTCATGAAAAGATTTCGGCTTCAAAAAAGTTGAACATTTTCATGAAGTATTTCAGCTTCAAAAAATTTGAAAATTTTGATGAAAAGATTTTTGCTTCAAAAAAGTTGAAGATCTTCATGAAACGATTTCTGCTTCAAAAAAGTTGAACATTTTCATGAAAAAATTTCAGCTTCAAAAAAGTTGAAAATTTTCATGAAGTATTTCGGTTTCAAAAAAGTTAAAAATTTACATGAAAAGATTTCGGCTTCAAAAAAGTTGAAAATTTTGATGAAAAGGTTTCATTTTCAAAAAAGTTGATAATTTTTATGAAAAGATTTCTGCTTCAAAAAAGTTGAAAATTTTCATGAAAAGATTTTGGCTTCAAAAAAGTTGAAAATTTCCATGAAAAGATTTCAGCTTCAACAAAATTGAAATTTTTCATGAAAAGAGTTCGGCTTCAAAAAAGTTGAAGATTTTCATAAAGTATTTCTGCTTCAAAAAAGTTGAAGATTTTCATGAAAAGATTTCGGCTTCAACAAAGTTGAAAATTTTCATGACAGGATTTTGGCTTTAAAAAAGGTAAAAAATTTCATGAAGTATTTCAGCTTCAAAAAATTTGAAAATTTTGATGAAAAGATTTCTGCTTCAAAAAAGTTAAAAATTTTCATGAAAAGATTTCGGCTTCAAAAAATTTGAACATTTCCATGAAGTATTTCTGCTTCAAAAAAGTTGAAGATTTTCATGAAAAGATTTTTGCTTCAAAAAAGTTGAAGATCTTCATGAAACGATTTCTGCTTCAAAAAAGTTGAACATTTTCATGAAAAAATTTCAGCTTCAAAAAAGTTGAAAATTTTCATGAAGTATTTCGGTTTCAAAAAAGTTAAAAATTTACATGAAAAGATTTCAGCTTCAAAAAAGTTGAAAATTTTCATGAAAAGATTTCTGCTTTAAAATTTTCATGAAAAGATTTCTGCTTCAAAAAAGTTGAAAATTTTCATAAAAAGATTTCTGCTTCAAAAAAGTCGAAGATTTTCATGAAAAGATTTCGGCTTCAAAAAAGTCAAAAATTTTCATGAAGTATTTTGATTTCAAAAAAGTTGAAAATTTACATGAAAAGATTTCAGCTTCAAAAAAGTTGAAAATTTTCATGAAAAGATTTCTGCTTTAAAATTTTCATGAAAAGATTTCTGCTTCAACAAAGTTGAAAATTTTCATGAAAAGATTACTGCTTCAACAAAGTTAAAAATTTTCATGAAAAGATTTAGCCTTCAAAAAAGTTGAAAATTTTCATGAAAAGATTTCGGCTTCAAAAAAGTTGAACATTTTCATGAAGTATTTCAGCTTCAAAAAATTTGAAAATTTTGATGAAAAGATTTTTGCTTCAAAAAAGTTGAAGATCTTCATGAAACGATTTCTGCTTCAAAAAAGTTGAACATTTTCATGAAAAAATTTCAGCTTCAAAAAAGTTGAAAATTTTCATGAAGTATTTCGGTTTCAAAAAAGTTAAAAATTTACATGAAAAGATTTCGGCTTCAAAAAAGTTGAAAATTTTGATGAAAAGGTTTCATTTTCAAAAAAGTTGATAATTTTTATGAAAAGATTTCTGCTTCAAAAAAGTTGAAAATTTTCATGAAAAGATTTTGGCTTCAAAAAAGTTGAAAATTTCCATGAAAAGATTTCAGCTTCAACAAAATTGAAATTTTTCATGAAAAGAGTTCGGCTTCAAAAAAGTTGAACATTTTCATAAAGTATTTCTGCTTCAAAAAAGTTGAAGATTTTCATGAAAAGATTTCGGCTTCAACAAAGTTGAAAATTTTCATGACAGGATTTTGGCTTTAAAAAAGGTAAAAAATTTCATGAAGTATTTCAGCTTCAAAAAATTTGAAAATTTTGATGAAAAGATTTCTGCTTCAAAAAAGTTCAAAATTTTCATGAAAAGATTTCGGCTTCAAAAAATTTGAACATTTCCATGAAGTATTTCTGCTTCAAAAAAGTTGAAGATTTTCATGAAAAGATTTTTGCTTCAAAAAAGTTGAAGATCTTCATGAAACGATTTCTGCTTCAAAAAAGTTGAACATTTTCATGAAAAAATTTCAGCTTCAAAAAAGTTGAAAATTTTCATGAAGTATTTCGGTTTCAAAAAAGTTAAAAATTTACATGAAAAGATTTCAGCTTCAAAAAAGTTGAAAATTTTCATGAAAAGATTTCTGCTTTAAAATTTTCATGAAAAGATTTCTGCTTCAAAAAAGTTGAAAATTTTCATAAAAAGATTTCTGCTTCAAAAAAGTCGAAGATTTTCATGAAAAGATTTCGGCTTCAAAAAAGTCAAAAATTTTCATGAAGTATTTTGATTTCAAAAAAGTTGAAAATTTACATGAAAAGATTTCAGCTTCAAAAAAGTTGAAAATTTTCATGAAAAGATTTCTGCTTTAAAATTTTCATGAAAAGATTTCTGCTTCAACAAAGTTGAAAATTTTCATGAAAAGATTACTGCTTCAACAAAGTTAAAAATTTTCATGAAAAGATTTAGCCTTCAAAAAAGTTGAAAATTTTCATGAAAAGATTTCGGCTTCAAAAAAGTTGAACATTTTCATGAAGTATTTCAGCTTCAAAAAATTTGAAAATTTTGATGAAAAGATTTTTGCTTCAAAAAAGTTGAAGATCTTCATGAAACGATTTCTGCTTCAAAAAAGTTGAACATTTTCATGAAAAAATTTCAGCTTCAAAAAAGTTGAAAATTTTCATGAAGTATTTCGGTTTCAAAAAAGTTAAAAATTTACATGAAAAGATTTCGGCTTCAAAAAAGTTGAAAATTTTGATGAAAAGGTTTCATTTTCAAAAAAGTTGATAATTTTTATGAAAAGATTTCTGCTTCAAAAAAGTTGAAAATTTTCATGAAAAGATTTTGGCTTCAAAAAAGTTGAAAATTTCCATGAAAAGATTTCAGCTTCAACAAAATTGAAATTTTTCATGAAAAGAGTTCGGCTTCAAAAAAGTTGAACATTTTCATAAAGTATTTCTGCTTCAAAAAAGTTGAAGATTTTCATGAAAAGATTTCGGCTTCAACAAAGTTGAAAATTTTCATGACAGGATTTTGGCTTTAAAAAAGGTAAAAAATTTCATGAAGTATTTCAGCTTCAAAAAATTTGAAAATTTTGATGAAAAGATTTCTGCTTCAAAAAAGTTCAAAATTTTCATGAAAAGATTTCGGCTTCAAAAAATTTGAACATTTCCATGAAGTATTTCTGCTTCAAAAAAGTTGAAGATTTTCATGAAAAGATTTTTGCTTCAAAAAAGTTGAAGATCTTCATGAAACGATTTCTGCTTCAAAAAAGTTGAACATTTTCATGAAAAAATTTCAGCTTCAAAAAAGTTGAAAATTTTCATGAAGTATTTCGGTTTCAAAAAAGTTAAAAATTTACATGAAAAGATTTCAGCTTCAAAAAAGTTGAAAATTTTCATGAAAAGATTTCTGCTTTAAAATTTTCATGAAAAGATTTCTGCTTCAAAAAAGTTGAAAGTTTTCATAAAAAGATTTCTGCTTCAAAAAAGTCGAAGATTTTCATGAAAAGATTTCGGCTTCAAAAAAGTCAAAAATTTTCATGAAGTATTTTGATTTCAAAAAAGTTGAAAATTTACATGAAAAGATTTCAGCTTCAAAAAAGTTGAAAATTTTCATGAAAAGATTTCTGCTTTAAAATTTTCATGAAAAGATTTCTGCTTCAACAAAGTTGAAAATTTTCATGAAAAGATTACTGCTTCAACAAAGTTAAAAATTTTCATGAAAAGATTTAGCCTTCAAAAAAGTTGAAAATTTTCATGAAAAGATTTCGGCTTCAAAAAAGTTGAACATTTTCATGAAGTATTTCAGCTTCAAAAAATTTGAAAATTTTGATGAAAAGATTTTTGCTTCAAAAAAGTTGAAGATCTTCATGAAACGATTTCTGCTTCAAAAAAGTTGAACATTTTCATGAAAAAATTTCAGCTTCAAAAAAGTTGAAAATTTTCATGAAGTATTTCGGTTTCAAAAAAGTTAAAAATTTACATGAAAAGATTTCGGCTTCAAAAAAGTTGAAAATTTTGATGAAAAGGTTTCATTTTCAAAAAAGTTGATAATTTTTATGAAAAGATTTCTGCTTCAAAAAAGTTGAAAATTTTCATGAAAAGATTTTGGCTTCAAAAAAGTTGAAAATTTCCATGAAAAGATTTCAGCTTCAACAAAATTGAAATTTTTCATGAAAAGAGTTCGGCTTCAAAAAAGTTGAACATTTTCATAAAGTATTTCTGCTTCAAAAAAGTTGAAGATTTTCATGAAAAGATTTCGGCTTCAACAAAGTTGAAAATTTTCATGACAGGATTTTGGCTTTAAAAAAGGTAAAAAATTTCATGAATTATTTCAGCTTCAAAAAATTTGAAAATTTTGATGAAAAGATTTCTGCTTCAAAAAAGTTCAAAATTTTCATGAAAAGATTTCGGCTTCAAAAAATTTGAACATTTCCATGAAGTATTTCTGCTTCAAAAAAGTTGAAGATTTTCATGAAAAGATTTTTGCTTCAAAAAAGTTGAAGATCTTCATGAAACGATTTCTGCTTCAAAAAAGTTGAACATTTTCATGAAAAAATTTCAGCTTCAAAAAAGTTGAAAATTTTCATGAAGTATTTCGGTTTCAAAAAAGTTAAAAATTTACATGAAAAGATTTCAGCTTCAAAAAAGTTGAAAATTTTCATGAAAAGATTTCTGCTTTAAAATTTTCATGAAAAGATTTCTGCTTCAAAAAAGTTGAAAATTTTCATAAAAAGATTTCTGCTTCAAAAAAGTCGAAGATTTTCATGAAAAGATTTCGGCTTCAAAAAAGTCAAAAATTTTCATGAAGTATTTTGATTTCAAAAAAGTTGAAAATTTACATGAAAAGATTTCAGCTTCAAAAAAGTTGAAAATTTTCATGAAAAGATTTCTGCTTTAAAATTTTCATGAAAAGATTTCTGCTTCAACAAAGTTGAAAATTTTCATGAAAAGATTACTGCTTCAACAAAGTTAAAAATTTTCATGAAAAGATTTAGCCTTCAAAAAAGTTGAAAATTTTCATGAAAAGATTTCGGCTTCAAAAAAGTTGAACATTTTCATGAAGTATTTCAGCTTCAAAAAATTTGAAAATTTTGATGAAAAGATTTTTGCTTCAAAAAAGTTGAAGATCTTCATGAAACGATTTCTGCTTCAAAAAAGTTGAACATTTTCATGAAAAAATTTCAGCTTCAAAAAAGTTGAAAATTTTCATGAAGTATTTCGGTTTCAAAAAAGTTAAAAATTTACATGAAAAGATTTCGGCTTCAAAAAAGTTGAAAATTTTGATGAAAAGGTTTCATTTTCAAAAAAGTTGATAATTTTTATGAAAAGATTTCTGCTTCAAAAAAGTTGAAAATTTTCATGAAAAGATTTTGGCTTCAAAAAAGTTGAAAATTTCCATGAAAAGATTTCAGCTTCAACAAAATTGAAATTTTTCATGAAAAGATTTCGGCTTCAACAAAGTTGAAAATTTTCATGACAGGATTTTGGCTTTAAAAAAGGTAAAAAATTTCATGAAGTATTTCAGCTTCAAAAAATTTGAAAATTTTGATGAAAAGATTTCTGCTTCAAAAAAGTTCAAAATTTTCATGAAAAGATTTCGGCTTCAAAAAAGTAGAACATTTCCATGAAGTATTTCTGCTTAAAAAAAGTTGAAGATTTTCATGAAAAGATTTTTGCTTCAAAAAAGTTGAAAATTTTCATGAAGTATTTCGGTTTCAAAAAAGTTAAAAATTTACATGAAAAGATTTCGGCTTCAAAAAAGTTGAAAATTTTGATGAAAAGGTTTCATTTTCAAAAAAGTTGATAATTTTTATGAAAAGATTTCTGCTTCAAAAAAGTTGAAAATTTTCATGAAAAGATTTTGGCTTCAAAAAAGTTGAAAATTTCCATGAAAAGATTTCAGCTTCAACAAAATTGAAATTTTTCATTAGAGGATTTTGGCTTTAAAAAAGTTGAAAATTTTCATGAAAAGATTTCTGCTTCAAAAAAGTTGAAAATTTTCATAAAAAGATTTCTGCTTCAAAAAAGTCGAAGATTTTCATGAAAAGATTTCGGCTTCAAAAAAGTCAAAAATTTTCATGAAGTATTTTGGTTTCAAAAAAGTTGAAAATTTACATGAAAAGATTTCGGCTTCAAAAAAGTTGAAAATTTTCATGAAAAGATTTCTGCTTTAAAATTTTCATGAAAAGATTTCTGCTTCAACAAAGTTGAAAATTTTCATGAAAAGATTTCTGCTTCAACAAAATTGAAATTTTTCATTACAGGATTTTGGCTTTAAAAAAGTTGAAAATTTTCATGAAAAGATTTCTGCTTCAACAAAATTGAAATTTTTCATT
The DNA here is from genome assembly GCF_963930695.1 of Labrus bergylta. Taxonomy (NCBI): domain Eukaryota; kingdom Metazoa; phylum Chordata; class Actinopteri; order Labriformes; family Labridae; genus Labrus; species Labrus bergylta. The sequence goes on along the minus strand of NW_027077304.1, from coordinate 88,481 downwards.
ACAGGATTTTGGCTTTAAAAAAGTTGAAAATTTTCATGAAAAGATTTCTGCTTCATAAAAGTTGAAAATTTTCATAAAAAGATTTCTGCTTCAAAAAAGTCGATGATTTTCATGAAAAGATTTCGGCTTCAAAAAAGTCAAAAATTTTCATGAAGTATTTTGGTTTCAAAAAAGTTGAAAATTTACATGAAAAGATTTCAGCTTCAAAAAAGTTGAAAATTTTCATGAAAAGATTTCTGCTTTAAAATTTTCATGAAAAGATTTCTGCTTCAAAAAAGTTGAAAATTTTCATAAAAAGATTTCTGCTTCAAAAAAGTCGAAGATTTTCATGAAAAGATTTTGGCTTCAAAAAAGTCAAAAATTTTCATGAAGTATTTTGGTTTCAAAAAAGTTGAAAATTTACATGAAAAGATTTCAGCTTCAAAAAAGTTGAAAATTTTCATGAAAAGATTTCTGCTTTAAAATTTTCATGAAAAGATTTCTGCTTCAACAAAGTTGAAAATTTTCATGAAAAGATTTCTGCTTCAACAAAGTTAAAAATTTTCATGAAAAGATTTCGGCTTCAAAAAAGTTGAACATTTTCATGAAGTATTTCAGCTTCAAAAAATTTGAAAATTTTGATGAAAAGATTTTTGCTTCAAAAACGTTGAAGATCTTCATGAAACGATTTCTGCTTCAAAAAAGTTGAACATTTTCATGAAAAAATTTCAGCTTCAAAAAAGTTGAAAATTTTCATGAAGTATTTCGGTTTCAAAAAAGTTAAAAATTTACATGAAAAGATTTCGGCTTCAAAAAAGTTGAAAATTTTGATGAAAAGGTTTCATTTTCAAAAAAGTTGATAATTTTGATGAAAAGATTTCTGCTTCAAAAAAGTTCAAAATTTTCATGAAAAGATTTCGGCTTTAAAAAAGTTGAAAACTTTCATGAAAAGATTTCGGCTTCAAAAAAGTCAAAGATTTTCATGAAGTATTTCGGCTTCAAAAAAGTTGAAAATTTTCATGAAAATCTTCGACTTTCTTCATGCTGGCTGAGTTTTTCTTTGTTCTATCTTTTGAAATCAATTTATTTTATGATTGAATATTCCAAGTATTCTTTAAATATCTTGTTTTTGATTACCACCAATCACTATTTCCATTTTTACTTTCATGCTTTATGAACAAAAATAGCTTTTTTTATTACTACATCAAGTTTACACACATGGGTCAAAAATGACCCATACATCCAAGTGTGATTTAAAATTAAATGAATTAATACTATAATAATAATTTGTTTCAAGTAATTACTTTAGCAGTGAGTGGAGCCAAACACTTATGTATTTCATATTTGCAACATGTTTATTTGTCATTTTGTCACACATACACATACCTCTGATAACAGATAACACGGCTGTTGAACTGAACTGTATCTGTAATTTAACAACTGTAAACTGGTGAATGTGACCAAACAAAATGAAATACAACTGAACACATCACTAGAGCACAAATTGCCATCTCAATTTTGACATGCCTCACAAATGATCACTAAGAGTTTGTGCTCCTTGCACACAGGCCTGGTGCACTGGGAACACTAGCTGCTGACTTTTCTGTCTTTGGTAACTGGGCAGATCGTGCACCTCTTCCTCTTCCTTTGGCCCTCCTGTCTGATGTCCTCTTGTGGCTGGGTGGTGGCTGTGTTTTGTTTTTTAAACCCACATCTTCCCATTGTTTCTTCTTCTGACTGCTGTCATCCACTGCTTTGTCATCATGCATAGTGCTCAGGAGGACAACAGCTTTTCCCTTCTTCTGCACATAGCTCACCATGGTCATGTTGCCATTGAATCCGAATTCTGAGCTATGAATCTCCCGTGATTTGGATGGCTTCATGATAGGTGGTATGTCCGATTTGTTCTGGCAAAGAGTCCCAACAATGGTCAGGTTCTTCTCGAGGAGCTTCTCAGCCAGCGGGACACTGGTGAAGAAGTTGCTAATTGTGATGTTGCGACCTATGAGAGGGGGAAAAGATTGTAAATTTACTCAACATGGAATTCTTTAAACTCTAACGCCATAATCTGTTGCATTGCATTGCATTTTATTCTGTTTTACTATTTTGCTTACAGAGAAATCAAATAAAAAAATAAAATACACATTATTAAAGATTGGGAAAAAGTATGTAGGTATTGTGCTAAAACTTAATACATTAGTTTCTCTATTGTACTTTACATTCACCTGTCTGTCTGATTCCACTGCACAATTGCTGGACGACATTCTCTCCAAGGTTCCTCTGAACCTGGCTGTCTCCCGGTATAGACAATTCCATCTATTGCATAAGGTACCCTTGCGTCGCACATCCAGAAGATTTTTATCCCATATTTTGCAGGCTTGCTGGGCATGTGTTGCCGTAACTTGCACCTGCCTCGGAATGGCACAAGCTGCTCATCTATGGTGACACAGTCACTGGGGATGAACTTTCTTCTGCAGTTGTCCAGGAAACAGTCCCACACGTACCTAAATGTCGCCATGTGGTGTGTTTCCAGCCGCAGAGCCCTGGTCCTCTTGTCGTCAAACCGTATGACGCGGCGGATATCTTCATATCTCCTAAGCCCCATGGTGGCCTTGTAAATTGGATTTTGCAGCGGATCCACAAACAGCTCCTGCAAGGCCACATCCCAGCTCTTCTCCCCCCCTGCAAGAATTGATGAAGGCCATCAATTCTTCTTTATCAATGCTTCTCCACTCTTTCCCTTTTGCTGTGGCTGTTCTTCGTCCCTCTAAGTTGGTACATATTAGAACCTCCTCAATGATGTTGTCACTCATGAACATATCCCAGGCATCTTTTGGTGAAACAGCTGGTGATCCAGGTGTAGGTCCTGGGCAGCTCCTCAGAATGTTATGGCTTCTTGTTCTGCCATGAATGGGGGGATTCTCATTCCAGTAAGATCCGTTTTTACTCAATCTATTGGACTGGGTCTGAGTTTCCTCTTCAGAGGACTCATCAGATGAGTCTTCTGTATCATCAGAGGAGTCTTCTTCATGGATTCCCAGACACACCCACAACTCCAGCTTGACCCTCTGGCAAATATTCTGGGTCATCATCATCAGAAATTTCAGACTCTGAATCAAGACAAATTGCCTCCTCATCTGGTTCTTCCTGCAGCATCGCTACAACCATCTCAGTAGTAAATCTGGGACCAGCCATACTCTGGATAAAGAAAATCAAAAGCACAATAAAATTTTCAGATGCACATCAATATACATACACATACATAGAGTTTTATTTTGGTGACTTGGCTAAGTAGCTTAGCTAAGTACTTTGCTAAGTAGCCTAGCAATCTACATAATAGTTAGCTAACTACAATAGAATTAGCTAACTAAAATAGAAGTGTCAACAGCTAGCTAGCTAATAGTAATTACTTGTAACTTTCTGACAAGTAATGTACTCACTCTCAAGGTAACCTAAACCTAATCAAATGTTATGTACAGTTATCTTTCACAATTGTCATCAAATATTTTCTAAAGTGATGTTAGAACAATTTAAAAACAATACTTACATGTATTAGATGTTCCAAGGGAGCTGTGCTGAGCTGTGAAATGTCTGAAACAACCACGTTTCACAGCAAATGCTATAGTAAATGCATGTGGGTCGTTTCTGGGGTCGTTTCTGACTTGATGTAGAAATACAAAAGCTGTGCTCGTTCATAAAGTAAGAAAGGAAAAATACAAATGATGATTTGTGCTTAACAAAAACAAGATATTTACTGCATACTTGGAAAAGAAAATGATAAAATGTATTTATTTCAAAGATATATCATAGAAACACTCAGCCATACATGAAATAACATAGAAAGTGGATTCATTTTTGACCCATGTTGTGCATTAGAAGGGTAATGATACAAAAATGTTTTTTATTCAAAAAGTAAGAAAGGAAAAAATAAAATAAGGATGTATGATGATCAAAAACAAGTTAATTGAGGAATACCTTGAATACTGAATGAAGAGATGAATTTATTGCAAAGATGTAGAAAATAAAAACTCAACCGGGTCACTTTGACATTTTTAAAGCAGAAATACTTCATGAAAATTTTGAACTTTTTTGAAGCCAAAATCTTTTCATGAAAATTTTCAACTTTTTTGAAGCAGAAATCTTTTCATGAAATACTTCGACTTTTTTGAAGCCGAAATACTTGATGAAAATTCTTACCTTTTTTAAAGCCATAATGCTGTCATGAAAATTTTCAACTTTTTTGAAGCTGAAATCTTTTCATGAAAATTTTCAACTTTTTTGAAGCCGAAATCTTTTCATGTAAATTTTCAACTTTTTTGAAGCCGAAATCTTTTCATAAAAATTTTCAACTTTTTTGAAGCAGAAATCTTTTCATGAAATACTTTGACTTTTTTGAAGCCGAAATACTTGATGAAAATTTTCAACTTTTTTGAAGCCGAAATCTTTTCATGAAAATATTCAACTTTTTTGAAGCCGAAATCTTTTAATGAAAATTTTCAACTTTTTTAAAGCCGAAATCTTTTCATGAAAATTTTCAACTTTTTGAAGCAGAAATCTTTTCATGAAAATCTTCAACTTCTTTGAAGCCGAAATACTTGATGAAAATTTTCAACTTTTTTGAAGCCGAAATCTTTTCATGAAAATCTTCAACTTCTTTGAAGCCGAAATACTTGATGAAAATTTTCAACTTTTTTGAAGCCGAAATCTTTTCATGAAAATTTTCAACTTTTTTGAAGCCGAAATACTTCATGAAAGTTTTGAAATTTTTTGAAGCCGAAATCTTTTAATGAAAATTTTCAACTTTTTTGAAGCAGAAATCTTTTCATGAAAATCTTCGACTTTTTTGAAGTCGAAATAGTTCATGAAAGTTTTCAACCTTTTTGAAGCCGAAATCTTTTAATGAAAATTTTCAACTTTTTTGAAGCAGAAATCTTTTCATGAAATACTTCGACTTTTTTGAAGCCGAAATAGTTGATGAAAATTCTTACCTTTTTTAAAGCCATAATGGTGTCATGAAAATTTTCAACTTTTTTGAAGCTGAAATCTTTTCATGAAAATTTTCAACTTTTTTGAAGCCGAAATCTTTTCATGTAAATTTTCAACTTTTTTGAAGCCGAAATCTTTTCATGAAATACTTTGACTTTTTTGAAGCCGAAATACTTGATGAAAATTTTCAACTTTTTTGAAGCCGAAATCTTTTCATGAAAATTTTCAACTTTTTTGAAGCCGAAATACTTCATGAAAGTTTTGGAATTTTTTGAAGCCGAAATCTTTTAATGAAAATTTTCAACTTTTTTGAAGCAGAAATCTTTTCATGAAAATCTTCGACTTTTTTGAAGTCGAAATAGTTCATGAAAGTTTTCAACCTTTTTGAAGCCGAAATCTTTTAATGAAAATTTTCAACTTTTTTGAAGCAGAAATCTTTTCATGAAATACTTCGACTTTTTTGAAGCCGAAATAGTTGATGAAAATTCTTACCTTTTTTAAAGCCATAATGGTGTCATGAAAATTTTCAACTTTTTTGAAGCTGAAATCTTTTCATGAAAATTTTCAACTTTTTTGAAGCCGAAATCTTTTCATGTAAATTTTCAACTTTTTTGAAGCCGAAATCTTTTCATGAAATACTTTGACTTTTTTGAAGCCGAAATACTTGATGAAAATTTTCAACTTTTTTGAAGCCGAAATCTTTTCATGAAAATTTTCAAGTTTTTGAAGCAGAAATCTTTTCATGAAAATCTTAGACTTTTTTGAAGTCGAAAAAATTCATGAACATTTTCAACTTTTTTGAAGTGTAAATCTTTTCATGAAAATTTTCAACTTTTTTGAAGCCGAAATCTTTTCATGAAAATTTTCAAGTTTTTGAAGCAGAAATCTTTTCATGAAAATCTTAGACTTTTTTGAAGTCGAAAAAATTCATGAACATTTTCAACTTTTTTGAAGTGTAAATCTTTTCATGAAAATTTTCAACTTTTTTGAAGCCGAAATCTTTTCATGAAAATTTTCAAGTTTTTGAAGCAGAAATCTTTTCATGAAAATCTTAGACTTTTTTGAAGTCGAAAAAATTCATGAACATTTTCAACTTTTTTGAAGTGTAAATCTTTTCATGAAAATTTTCAACTTTTTTGAAGCCGAAATCTTTTCATGAAAATTTTCAAGTTTTTGAAGCAGAAATCTTTTCATGAAAATCTTAGACTTTTTTGAAGTCGAAAAAATTCATGAACATTTTCAACTTTTTTGAAGTGTAAATCTTTTCATGAAAATTTTCAACTTTTTTGAAGCCGAAATCTTTTCATGAAAATTTTCAAGTTTTTGAAGCAGAAATCTTTTCATGAAAATCTTAGACTTTTTTGAAGTCGAAAAAATTCATGAACATTTTCAACTTTTTTGAAGTGTAAATCTTTTCATGAAAATTTTCAACTTTTTTGAAGCCGAAATCTTTTCATGAAAATTTTCAAGTTTTTGAAGCAGAAATCTTTTCATGAAAATCTTAGACTTTTTTGAAGTCGAAAAAATTCATGAACATTTTCAACTTTTTTGAAGTGTAAATCTTTTCATGAAAATTTTCAACTTTTTTGAAGTCGAAATCTTTTCATGAAAATTTTCAAGTTTTTGAAGCAGAAATCTTTTCATGAAAATCTTAGACTTTTTTGAAGTCGAAAAAATTCATGAACATTTTCAACTTTTTTGAAGTGTAAATCTTTTCATGAAAATTTTCAACTTTTTTGAAGCCGAAATCTTTTCATGAAAATTTTCAAGTTTTTGAAGCAGAAATCTTTTCATGAAAATCTTAGACTTTTTTGAAGTCGAAAAAATTCATGAACATTTTCAACTTTTTTGAAGTGTAAATCTTTTCATGAAAATTTTCAACTTTTTTGAAGCCGAAATCTTTTCATGAAAATTTTCAAGTTTTTGAAGCAGAAATCTTTTCATGAAAATCTTAGACTTTTTTGAAATCGAAAAAATTCATGAACATTTTCAACTTTTTTGAAGTGTAAATCTTTTCATGAAAATTTTCAACTTTTTTGAAGCAGAAATCTTTTCATGAAAATTTTCAAGTTTTTGAAGCAGAAATCTTTTCATGAAAATCTTAGACTTTTTTGAAGTCGAAAAAATTCATGAACATTTTCAACTTTTTTGAAGTGTAAATCTTTTCATGAAAATTTTCAACTTTTTTGAAGCCGAAATCTTTTCATGAAAATTTTCAAGTTTTTGAAGCAGAAATCTTTTCATGAAAATCTTAGACTTTTTTGAAGTCGAAAAAATTCATGAACATTTTCAACTTTTTTGAAGTGTAAATCTTTTCATGAAAATTTTCAACTTTTTTGAAGCCGAAATCTTTTCATGAAAATTTTCAAGTTTTTGAAGCAGAAATCTTTTCATGAAAATCTTAGACTTTTTTGAAGTCGAAAAAATTCATGAACATTTTCAACTTTTTTGAAGTGTAAATCTTTTCATGAAAATTTTCAACTTTTTTGAAGCCGAAATCTTTTCATGAAAATTTTTACCTTTTTTAAAGCCAAAATCCTGTCATGAAAAATTTATACTTTTTTGAAGCAGAAATCTATTCATGAAAATTTTCGACTTTATTCAAACTGATATTCTACATTTTCTAACTCAAAGTGTCGTTTCAAAGTAAAAATACTGTTAGAAGGAGTGATTCAGACAAAATTAGATGAAACAGCTGTACTGGTAACAAATGAGCGCAGTTACATGAAATGACATCAAAATCATCATTCCCTGAGCCAGACAACGCTATTAACAACTTTAGTGATCAAATTGAGCGTATCTTGCGAAGCTGAGCTCGAAAGTGACATGAAACATGTTTTTGAGACATAAAGTGACACTTACAGTGAATACCTGTCCTGACTACATTTTCTAACTGAAAGCGTCGTTTCAAAGTAAAAATACTGTTAGAAGGAGTGATTCAGACAAAATTAGATGAAACAGCTGTACTGGTAACAAATGAGCGCAGTTACATGAAATGACATCAAAATCAACATTCCCTGAGCCAGACAACGCTATTAACAGCTTTAGTGATCAAATTGAGCGTATCTTGCGAAGCTGAGCTCGAAAGTGACATGAAACATGTTTTTCAGACAAAAAGTGACACTTACTGTTCAGACTGCATTTTCTAACTCAAAGTGTCGTTTCAAAGTAAAAATACTGTTAGAAGGAGTTTTTCAGGCAAAATTAGATGAAACAGCTGTAGTGGTAAAAAATGAGCGCAGTTACATGAAATGACATCAAAATCAACATTCCCTGAGCCAGACAACGCTATTAACAGCTTTAGTGATCAAATTGAGCGTATCTTGCGAAGCTGAGCTCGAAAGTGACATGAAACATGTTTTTCAGACATAAAGTGACACTTACTGTTCAGACTACATTTTCTAACTCAAAGTGTCGTTTCAAAGTAAAAATACTGTTAGAGGGAGTGATTCAGACAAAATTAGATGAAACAGCTGTACTGGTAACAAACAACGATATTAACAGCTTTAGTGATCAAATTGAGCGTATCTTGCGAAGCTGAGCTCGAAAGTGACATGAAACATGTTTTTCAGACAAAAAGTGACACTTACTGTTCAGACTGCATTTTCTAACTCAAAGTGTCGTTTCAAAGTAAAAATACTGTTAGAAGGAGTTTTTCAGGCAAAATTAGATGAAACAGCTGTAGTGGTAAAAAATGAGCGCAGTTACATGAAATGACATCAAAATCAACATTCCCTGAGCCAGACAACGCTATTAACAGCTTTAGTGATCAAATTGAGCGTATCTTGCGAAGCTGAGCTCGAAAGTGACATGAAACATGTTTTTCAGACATAAAGTGACACTTACTGTTCAGACTACATTTTCTAACTCAAAGTGTCGTTTCAAAGTAAAAATACTGTTAGAGGGAGTGATTCAGACAAAATTAGATGAAACAGCTGTAGTGGTAACAAATGAGCGCAGTTACATGAAATGACATCAAAATCAACATTCCCTGAGCCAGACAACGCTATTAACAGCTTTAGTGATCAAATTGAGCGTATCTTGCGAAGCTGAGCTCGAAAGTGACATGAAACATGTTTTTGAGACATAAAGTGACACTTACAGTGAATACCTGTTCTGACTACATTTTCTAACTCAAAGCGTCGTTTCAAAGTAAAAATACTGTTAGAAGGAGTGTTTCAGACAAAATTAGTTGAAACAGCTGTACTGCTAACAATCAACGATATTAACAGCTTTAGTGATCAAATTGAGCGTATCTTGCGAAGCTGAGCTCGAAAGTGACATGAAACATGTTTTTGAGACATAAAGTGACACTTACTGTTCAAAACATGTTTCATGTCACTTTCGAGCACAACTTCGCAAGATACGCTCAATTTGATCACTAAAGCTTTTAATAGCGTTGTCTGGCTCAGGGAATGTTGATTTTGATGTTATTTCATGTAACTGCGCTCATTTGTTACCAGTACAACTGTTTCATCTAATTTTGTCTGAATCACTCCTTCTAACAGTATTTTTACTTTGAAACGGCACTTTGAGTTAAAAATGTAGTCTGAACAGTAAGTTTCACTTTATGTCTCAAAAACTTGTTTCATGTCACTTTCGAGCTCAGCTTCGCAAGATACGCTCAATTTGATCACTAAAGCTGTTAATATCGTTGTTTGTTACCAGTGCTGCTGTTTCATCTAATTTTGTCTGAATCACTCCTTCTAACAGTATTTTTACTTTGAAACGACACTTTGAGTTAGAAAATGTAGTCAGAACAGGTATTCACTGTAAGTGTCACTTTATGTCTCAAAAACATGTTTCATGTCACTTTCGAGCTCAGCTTCGCAAGATACGCTCAATTTGATCACTAAAGCTGTTAATAGCGTTGTCTGTCTCAGGGAATGTTGATTTTGATGTCATTTCATGTAACTGCGCTCATTTGTTACCAGTGCTGCTGTTTCATCTTATTTTTGATGAATCACTCCTTCTAACAGTATTTTTACTTTGAAACGACACTTTGAGTTAAAAAATGTAGTCAGGACAGGTATTCACTGTAAGTGTCACTTTATGTCTCAAAAACATGTTTCATGTCACTTTCGAGCTCAGCTTCGCAAGAAACGCTCAATTTGATCACTAAAGCTGTTAATAGCGTTGTTTGTTACCAGTACAGCTGTTTCATCTAATTTTGTCTGAATCACGCCTTCTAACAGTATTTTTACTTTGAAACGACACTTTGAGTGAGAAAATGTAGTCTGAAAAGTAAGTGTCACTTTATGTCCCAAAAACATCTTTCATGTCACTTTCGAGCTCAGCTTCGCAAGATACGCTCAATTTGATCACTAAAGCTGTTAATAGCGTTTTCTGGCTCAGGGAATGTTGATTTTGATGTCATTTCATGTAACTGCGCTCATTTCTTACCAGTACAGCTGTTTCATCTAATTTTGTCTGAATCACTCCTTCTAACAGTATTTTTACTTTGAAACGACACTTTGAGTTAGAAAATGTAGAATATCAGTTTGAATAAAGTTGAAAATTTACATATAAAGATTTCAGCTTTAAAAAAGTTGAAAACTTTCATGAAGTATTTCAGCTTTGAAAAAGTTGAAAACTTTCATGAAGTATTTCGACTTCAAAAAAGTTGAAAATTTTCATGAAAAGATTTCATTTTCAAAAAAGTTCAAAATTTACATGAAAAGATTTCTGTTTCAAAAAAGTTGAAAATTTCAAGCTTTTTAAAAAGTTGAAAATTTTCATGAAGTATTTTTGCTTCAAAAAGTTGAAAACTTTCATGAAAAGATTTCGGCTTCAAAAAAGTTGAAAATTTTCATGAAAAGATTTCTGCTTCAAAATTTTCATGAAAAGATTCATGAAAAGATTTCGGATTTAAAAAAGTTGAAAATTTTAATGAAAACATTTCGGCTTCAAAAAAGTTGAAAATTTTCATGAAGTATTTCGGTTTCAAAAAAGTTGAAAATTTACATGAAAAGATTTCTGCTTAAAAAAATTGAAAATTTTCATGAAAAGATTTCTGCTTGAAAATTTTCATAAAAGTATTTCTGCATTAAAAAAGTCAAAGATTTTCATGAAAAGATTTCGGATTTAAAAAAGTTGAAAATTTTCATAAAAAGATTTCTGCTTCAAAAAAGTTGAAAATTTTCATGAAAAGATTTAGGCTTCAAAAAAGTCGAAGATTTTCATGAAAAGATTTCTGCATGAAAATTTTCATGAAAAGATTTCTGCTTCAAAAAAGTCGAAGATTTTCATGAAAAGATTTCGGCTACAAAAAAGTTGAAAATTTTCATAAAAAGATTTCTGCTTCAAAAAAGTCGAAGATTTTCATGAAAAGATTTCGGCTTCAAAAAAGTCAAAAATTTTCATGAAGTATTTTGGTTTCAAAAAAGTTGAAAATTTACATGAAAAGATTTCAGCTTCAAAAAAGTTGAAAATTTTCATGAAAAGATTTCTGCTTGAAAATTTTCATGAAAAGATTTCTGCTTCAACAAAGTTGAAAATTTTCATGAAAAGATTTCTGCTTCAACAAAGTTAAAAATTTTCATGAAAAGATTTAGCCTTCAAAAAAGTTGAAAATTTTCATGAAAAGATTTCGGCTTCAAAAAAGTTGAACATTTTCATAAAGTATTTCTGCTTCAAAAAAGTTGAAGATTTTCATGAAAAGATTTCGGCTTCAACAAAGTTGAAAATTTTCATGACAGGATTTTGGCTTTAAAAAAGGTAAAAAATTTCATGAAGTATTTCAGCTTCAAAAAATTTGAAAATTTTGATGAAAAGATTTCTGCTTCAAAAAAGTTCAAAATTTTCATGAAAAGATTTCGGCTTCAAAAAAGTTGAACATTTCCATGAAGTATTTCTGCTTCAAAAAAGTTGAAGATTTTCATGAAAAGATTTTTGCTTCAAAAAAGTTGAAAATTTTCATGAAGTATTTCGGTTTCAAAAAAGTTAAAAATTTACATGAAAAGATTTCGGCTTCAAAAAAGTTGAAAATTTTGATGAAAAGGTTTCATTTTCAAAAAAGTTGATAATTTTTATGAAAAGATTTCTGCTTCAAAAAAGTTGAAAATTTTCATGACAAGATTTTGGCTTCAAAAAAGTTGAAAATTTCCATGAAAAGATTTCAGCTTCAACAAAATTGAAATTTTTCATTAGAGGATTTTGGCTTTAAAAAAGTTGAAAATTTTCATGAAAAGATTTCTGCTTCAAAAAAGTTGAAAATTTTCATAAAAAGATTTCTGCTTCAAAAAAGTCGAAGATTTTCATGAAAAGATTTCGGCTTCAAAAAAGTCAAAAATTTTCATGAAGTATTTTGGTTTCAAAAAAGTTGAAAATTTACATGAAAAGATTTCGGCTTCAAAAAAGTTGAAAATTTTCATGAAAAGATTTCTGCTTTAAAATTTTCATGAAAAGATTTCTGCTTCAACAAAGTTGAAAATTTTCATGAAAAGATTTCTGCTTCAACAAAATTGAAATTTTTCATTACAGGATTTTGGCTTTAAAAAAGTTGAAAATTTTCATGAAAAGATTTCTGCTTCAACAAAATTGAAAATTTTCATAAAGTATTTCGGCATCAAAAAATTTGAAAATTTACATTAAAAGATTTCGGCTTTCAAAAAAGTCAAAAATTTTCATGAATTATTTCGGCTTCAAAAAAGTTGAAAATTTTCATGAAAAGATTTCGGCTTCAAAAAGTTGAAAATTTTCATGAAAAGATTTCGGCTTCAAAAAAGTTGAAAATTTTCATGAACTATTTCGGCATCAAAAAAGTTGAAAATTTTCATAAAAAGATTTCTGCTTCAAAAAAGTCGAAGATTTTCATGAAAAGATTTCGGCTTCAAAAAAGTCAAAAATTTTCATGAAGTATTTTGGTTTCAAAAAAGTTGAAAATTTACATGAAAAGATTTCAGCTTCAAAAAAGTTGAAAATTTTCATGAAAAGATTTCTGCTTTAAAATTTTCATGAAAAGATTTCTGCTTCAAAAAAGTTGAAAATTTTCATAAAAAGATTTCTGCTTCAAAAAAGTCGAAGATTTTCATGAAAAGATTTCGGCTTCAAAAAAGTCAAAAATTTTCATGAAGTATTTTGATTTCAAAAAAGTTGAAAATTTACATGAAAAGATTTCAGCTTCAAAAAAGTTGAAAATTTTCATGAAAAGATTTCTGCTTTAAAATTTTCATGAAAAGATTTCTGCTTCAACAAAGTTGAAAATTTTCATGAAAAGATTACTGCTTCAACAAAGTTAAAAATTTTCATGAAAAGATTTAGCCTTCAAAAAAGTTGAAAATTTTCATGAAAAGATTTCGGCTTCAAAAAAGTTGAACATTTTCATGAAGTATTTCAGCTTCAAAAAATTTGAAAATTTTGATGAAAAGATTTTTGCTTCAAAAAAGTTGAAGATCTTCATGAAACGATTTCTGCTTCAAAAAAGTTGAACATTTTCATGAAAAAATTTCAGCTTCAAAAAAGTTGAAAATTTTCATGAAGTATTTCGGTTTCAAAAAAGTTAAAAATTTACATGAAAAGATTTCGGCTTCAAAAAAGTTGAAAATTTTGATGAAAAGGTTTCATTTTCAAAAAAGTTGATAATTTTTATGAAAAGATTTCTGCTTCAAAAAAGTTGAAAATTTTCATGAAAAGATTTTGGCTTCAAAAAAGTTGAAAATTTCCATGAAAAGATTTCAGCTTCAACAAAATTGAAATTTTTCATGAAAAGAGTTCGGCTTCAAAAAAGTTGAACATTTTCATAAAGTATTTCTGCTTCAAAAAAGTTGAAGATTTTCATGAAAAGATTTCGGCTTCAACAAAGTTGAAAATTTTCATGACAGGATTTTGGCTTTAAAAAAGGTAAAAAATTTCATGAAGTATTTCAGCTTCAAAAAATTTGAAAATTTTGATGAAAAGATTTCTGCTTCAAAAAAGTTCAAAATTTTCATGAAAAGATTTCGGCTTCAAAAAATTTGAACATTTCCATGAAGTATTTCTGCTTCAAAAAAGTTGAAGATTTTCATGAAAAGATTTTTGCTTCAAAAAAGTTGAAGATCTTCATGAAACGATTTCTGCTTCAAAAAAGTTGAACATTTTCATGAAAAAATTTCAGCTTCAAAAAAGTTGAAAATTTTCATGAAGTATTTCGGTTTCAAAAAAGTTAAAAATTTACATGAAAAGATTTCAGCTTCAAAAAAGTTGAAAATTTTCATGAAAAGATTTCTGCTTTAAAATTTTCATGAAAAGATTTCTGCTTCAAAAAAGTTGAAAATTTTCATAAAAAGATTTCTGCTTCAAAAAAGTCGAAGATTTTCATGAAAAGATTTCGGCTTCAAAAAAGTCAAAAATTTTCATGAAGTATTTTGATTTCAAAAAAGTTGAAAATTTACATGAAAAGATTTCAGCTTCAAAAAAGTTGAAAATTTTCATGAAAAGATTTCTGCTTTAAAATTTTCATGAAAAGATTTCTGCTTCAACAAAGTTGAAAATTTTCATGAAAAGATTACTGCTTCAACAAAGTTAAAAATTTTCATGAAAAGATTTAGCCTTCAAAAAAGTTGAAAATTTTCATGAAAAGATTTCGGCTTCAAAAAAGTTGAACATTTTCATGAAGTATTTCAGCTTCAAAAAATTTGAAAATTTTGATGAAAAGATTTTTGCTTCAAAAAAGTTGAAGATCTTCATGAAACGATTTCTGCTTCAAAAAAGTTGAAAATTTTCATGAAAAAATTTCAGCTTCAAAAAAGTTGAAAATTTTCATGAAGTATTTCGGTTTCAAAAAAGTTAAAAATTTACATGAAAAGATTTCGGCTTCAAAAAAGTTGAAAATTTTGATGAAAAGGTTTCATTTTCAAAAAAGTTGATAATTTTTATGAAAAGATTTCTGCTTCAAAAAAGTTGAAAATTTTCATGAAAAGATTTTGGCTTCAAAAAAGTTGAAAATTTCCATGAAAAGATTTCAGCTTCAACAAAATTGAAATTTTTCATGAAAAGAGTTCGGCTTCAAAAAAGTTGAACATTTTCATAAAGTATTTCTGCTTCAAAAAAGTTGAAGATTTTCATGAAAAGATTTCGGCTTCAACAAAGTTGAAAATTTTCATGACAGGATTTTGGCTTTAAAAAAGGTAAAAAATTTCATGAAGTATTTCAGCTTCAAAAAATTTGAAAATTTTGATGAAAAGATTTCTGCTTCAAAAAAGTTCAAAATTTTGATGAAAAGATTTCTGCTTCAAAAAAGTTGAAAATTTACATGAAAAGATTTCGGCTTCAAAAAAGTTGAAAATTTTCATGAAAAGATTTCTGCTTTAAAATTTTCATGAAAAGATTTCTGCTTCAACAAAGTTGAAAATTTTCATGAAAAGATTTCTGCTTCAACAAAATTGAAATTTTTCATTACAGGATTTTGGCTTTAAAAAAGTTGAAAATTTTCATGAAAAGATTTCTGCTTCAACAAAATTGAAAATTTTCATAAAGTATTTCGGCATCAAAAAATTTGAAAATTTACATTAAAAGATTTCGGCTTTCAAAAAAGTCAAAAATTTTCATGAATTATTTCGGCTTCAAAAAAGTTGAAAATTTTCATGAAAAGATTTCGGCTTCAAAAAGTTGAAAATTTTCATGAAAAGATTTCGGCTTCAAAAAAGTTGAAAATTTTCATGAACTATTTCGGCATCAAAAAAGTTGAAAATTTTCATAAAAAGATTTCTGCTTCAAAAAAGTCGAAGATTTTCATGAAAAGATTTCGGCTTCAAAAAAGTCAAAAATTTTCATGAAGTATTTTGGTTTCAAAAAAGTTGAAAATTTACATGAAAAGATTTCAGCTTCAAAAAAGTTGAAAATTTTCATGAAAAGATTTCTGCTTTAAAATTTTCATGAAAAGATTTCTGCTTCAAAAAAGTTGAAAATTTTCATAAAAAGATTTCTGCTTCAAAAAAGTCGAAGATTTTCATGAAAAGATTTCGGCTTCAAAAAAGTCAAAAATTTTCATGAAGTATTTTGATTTCAAAAAAGTTGAAAATTTACATGAAAAGATTTCAGCTTCAAAAAAGTTGAAAATTTTCATGAAAAGATTTCTGCTTTAAAATTTTCATGAAAAGATTTCTGCTTCAACAAAGTTGAAAATTTTCATGAAAAGATTACTGCTTCAACAAAGTTAAAAATTTTCATGAAAAGATTTAGCCTTCAAAAAAGTTGAAAATTTTCATGAAAAGATTTCGGCTTCAAAAAAGTTGAACATTTTCATGAAGTATTTCAGCTTCAAAAAATTTGAAAATTTTGATGAAAAGATTTTTGCTTCAAAAAAGTTGAAGATCTTCATGAAACGATTTCTGCTTCAAAAAAGTTGAACATTTTCATGAAAAAATTTCAGCTTCAAAAAAGTTGAAAATTTTCATGAAGTATTTCGGTTTCAAAAAAGTTAAAAATTTACATGAAAAGATTTCGGCTTCAAAAAAGTTGAAAATTTTGATGAAAAGGTTTCATTTTCAAAAAAGTTGATAATTTTTATGAAAAGATTTCTGCTTCAAAAAAGTTGAAAATTTTCATGAAAAGATTTTGGCTTCAAAAAAGTTGAAAATTTCCATGAAAAGATTTCAGCTTCAACAAAATTGAAATTTTTCATGAAAAGAGTTCGGCTTCAAAAAAGTTGAACATTTTCATAAAGTATTTCTGCTTCAAAAAAGTTGAAGATTTTCATGAAAAGATTTCGGCTTCAACAAAGTTGAAAATTTTCATGACAGGATTTTGGCTTTAAAAAAGGTAAAAAATTTCATGAAGTATTTCAGCTTCAAAAAATTTGAAAATTTTGATGAAAAGATTTCTGCTTCAAAAAAGTTCAAAATTTTCATGAAAAGATTTCGGCTTCAAAAAATTTGAACATTTCCATGAAGTATTTCTGCTTCAAAAAAGTTGAAGATTTTCATGAAAAGATTTTTGCTTCAAAAAAGTTGAAGATCTTCATGAAACGATTTCTGCTTCAAAAAAGTTGAACATTTTCATGAAAAAATTTCAGCTTCAAAAAAGTTGAAAATTTTCATGAAGTATTTCGGTTTCAAAAAAGTTAAAAATTTACATGAAAAGATTTCAGCTTCAAAAAAGTTGAAAATTTTCATGAAAAGATTTCTGCTTTAAAATTTTCATGAAAAGATTTCTGCTTCAAAAAAGTTGAAAATTTTCATAAAAAGATTTCTGCTTCAAAAAAGTCGAAGATTTTCATGAAAAGATTTCGGCTTCAAAAAAGTCAAAAATTTTCATGAAGTATTTTGATTTCAAAAAAGTTGAAAATTTACATGAAAAGATTTCAGCTTCAAAAAAGTTGAAAATTTTCATGAAAAGATTTCTGCTTTAAAATTTTCATGAAAAGATTTCTGCTTCAACAAAGTTGAAAATTTTCATGAAAAGATTACTGCTTCAACAAAGTTAAAAATTTTCATGAAAAGATTTAGCCTTCAAAAAAGTTGAAAATTTTCATGAAAAGATTTCGGCTTCAAAAAAGTTGAACATTTTCATGAAGTATTTCAGCTTCAAAAAATTTGAAAATTTTGATGAAAAGATTTTTGCTTCAAAAAAGTTGAAGATCTTCATGAAACGATTTCTGCTTCAAAAAAGTTGAAAATTTTCATGAAAAAATTTCAGCTTCAAAAAAGTTGAAAATTTTCATGAAGTATTTCGGTTTCAAAAAAGTTAAAAATTTACATGAAAAGATTTCGGCTTCAAAAAAGTTGAAAATTTTGATGAAAAGGTTTCATTTTCAAAAAAGTTGATAATTTTTATGAAAAGATTTCTGCTTCAAAAAAGTTGAAAATTTTCATGAAAAGATTTTGGCTTCAAAAAAGTTGAAAATTTCCATGAAAAGATTTCAGCTTCAACAAAATTGAAATTTTTCATGAAAAGAGTTCGGCTTCAAAAAAGTTGAACATTTTCATAAAGTATTTCTGCTTCAAAAAAGTTGAAGATTTTCATGAAAAGATTTCGGCTTCAACAAAGTTGAAAATTTTCATGACAGGATTTTGGCTTTAAAAAAGGTAAAAAATTTCATGAAGTATTTCAGCTTCAAAAAATTTGAAAATTTTGATGAAAAGATTTCTGCTTCAAAAAAGTTCAAAATTTTCATGAAAAGATTTCGGCTTCAAAAAATTTGAACATTTCCATGAAGTATTTCTGCTTCAAAAAAGTTGAAGATTTTCATGAAAAGATTTTTGCTTCAAAAAAGTTGAAGATCTTCATGAAACGATTTCTGCTTCAAAAAAGTTGAACATTTTCATGAAAAAATTTCAGCTTCAAAAAAGTTGAAAATTTTCATGAAGTATTTCGGTTTCAAAAAAGTTAAAAATTTACATGAAAAGATTTCAGCTTCAAAAAAGTTGAAAATTTTCATGAAAAGATTTCTGCTTTAAAATTTTCATGAAAAGATTTCTGCTTCAAAAAAGTTGAAAATTTTCATAAAAAGATTTCTGCTTCAAAAAAGTCGAAGATTTTCATGAAAAGATTTCGGCTTCAAAAAAGTCAAAAATTTTCATGAAGTATTTTGATTTCAAAAAAGTTGAAAATTTACATGAAAAGATTTCAGCTTCAAAAAAGTTGAAAATTTTCATGAAAAGATTTCTGCTTTAAAATTTTCATGAAAAGATTTCTGCTTCAACAAAGTTGAAAATTTTCATGAAAAGATTACTGCTTCAACAAAGTTAAAAATTTTCATGAAAAGATTTAGCCTTCAAAAAAGTTGAAAATTTTCATGAAAAGATTTCGGCTTCAAAAAAGTTGAACATTTTCATGAAGTATTTCAGCTTCAAAAAATTTGAAAATTTTGATGAAAAGATTTTTGCTTCAAAAAAGTTGAAGATCTTCATGAAACGATTTCTGCTTCAAAAAAGTTGAACATTTTCATGAAAAAATTTCAGCTTCAAAAAAGTTGAAAATTTTCATGAAGTATTTCGGTTTCAAAAAAGTTAAAAATTTACATGAAAAGATTTCGGCTTCAAAAAAGTTGAAAATTTTGAAGAAAAGGTTTCATTTTCAAAAAAGTTGATAATTTTTATGAAAAGATTTCTGCTTCAAAAAAGTTGAAAATTTTCATGAAAAGATTTTGGCTTCAAAAAAGTTGAAAATTTCCATGAAAAGATTTCAGCTTCAACAAAATTGAAATTTTTCATGAAAAGAGTTCGGCTTCAAAAAAGTTGAACATTTTCATAAAGTATTTCTGCTTCAAAAAAGTTGAAGATTTTCATGAAAAGATTTCGGCTTCAACAAAGTTGAAAATTTTCATGACAGGATTTTGGCTTTAAAAAAGGTAAAAAATTTCATGAAGTATTTCAGCTTCAAAAAATTTGAAAATTTTGATGAAAAGATTTCTGCTTCAAAAAAGTTCAAAATTTTCATGAAAAGATTTCGGCTTCAAAAAATTTGAACATTTCCATGAAGTATTTCTGCTTCAAAAAAGTTGAAGATTTTCATGAAAAGATTTTTGCTTCAAAAAAGTTGAAGATCTTCATGAAACGATTTCTGCTTCAAAAAAGTTGAACATTTTCATGAAAAAATTTCAGCTTCAAAAAAGTTGAAAATTTTCATGAAGTATTTCGGTTTCAAAAAAGTTAAAAATTTACATGAAAAGATTTCAGCTTCAAAAAAGTTGAAAATTTTCATGAAAAGATTTCTGCTTTAAAATTTTCATGAAAAGATTTCTGCTTCAAAAAAGTTGAAAGTTTTCATAAAAAGATTTCTGCTTCAAAAAAGTCGAAGATTTTCATGAAAAGATTTCGGCTTCAAAAAAGTCAAAAATTTTCATGAAGTATTTTGATTTCAAAAAAGTTGAAAATTTACATGAAAAGATTTCAGCTTCAAAAAAGTTGAAAATTTTCATGAAAAGATTTCTGCTTTAAAATTTTCATGAAAAGATTTCTGCTTCAACAAAGTTGAAAATTTTCATGAAAAGATTACTGCTTCAACAAAGTTAAAAATTTTCATGAAAAGATTTAGCCTTCAAAAAAGTTGAAAATTTTCATGAAAAGATTTCGGCTTCAAAAAAGTTGAACATTTTCATGAAGTATTTCAGCTTCAAAAAATTTGAAAATTTTGATGAAAAGATTTTTGCTTCAAAAAAGTTGAAGATCTTCATGAAACGATTTCTGCTTCAAAAAAGTTGAACATTTTCATGAAAAAATTTCAGCTTCAAAAAAGTTGAAAATTTTCATGAAGTATTTCGGTTTCAAAAAAGTTAAAAATTTACATGAAAAGATTTCGGCTTCAAAAAAGTTGAAAATTTTGATGAAAAGGTTTCATTTTCAAAAAAGTTGATAATTTTTATGAAAAGATTTCTGCTTCAAAAAAGTTGAAAATTTTCATGAAAAGATTTTGGCTTCAAAAAAGTTGAAAATTTCCATGAAAAGATTTCAGCTTCAACAAAATTGAAATTTTTCATGAAAAGAGTTCGGCTTCAAAAAAGTTGAACATTTTCATAAAGTATTTCTGCTTCAAAAAAGTTGAAGATTTTCATGAAAAGATTTCGGCTTCAACAAAGTTGAAAATTTTCATGACAGGATTTTGGCTTTAAAAAAGGTAAAAAATTTCATGAAGTATTTCAGCTTCAAAAAATTTGAAAATTTTGATGAAAAGATTTCTGCTTCAAAAAAGTTCAAAATTTTCATGAAAAGATTTCGGCTTCAAAAAATTTGAACATTTCCATGAAGTATTTCTGCTTCAAAAAAGTTGAAGATTTTCATGAAAAGATTTTTGCTTCAAAAAAGTTGAAGATCTTCATGAAACGATTTCTGCTTCAAAAAAGTTGAACATTTTCATGAAAAAATTTCAGCTTCAAAAAAGTTGAAAATTTTCATGAAGTATTTCGGTTTCAAAAAAGTTAAAAATTTACATGAAAAGATTTCAGCTTCAAAAAAGTTGAAAATTTTCATGAAAAGATTTCTGCTTTAAAATTTTCATGAAAAGATTTCTGCTTCAAAAAAGTTGAAAATTTTCATAAAAAGATTTCTGCTTCAAAAAAGTCGAAGATTTTCATGAAAAGATTTCGGCTTCAAAAAAGTCAAAAATTTTCATGAAGTATTTTGATTTCAAAAAAGTTGAAAATTTACATGAAAAGATTTCAGCTTCAAAAAAGTTGAAAATTTTCATGAAAAGATTTCTGCTTTAAAATTTTCATGAAAAGATTTCTGCTTCAACAAAGTTGAAAATTTTCATGAAAAGATTACTGCTTCAACAAAGTTAAAAATTTTCATGAAAAGATTTAGCCTTCAAAAAAGTTGAAAATTTTCATGAAAAGATTTCGGCTTCAAAAAAGTTGAACATTTTCATGAAGTATTTCAGCTTCAAAAAATTTGAAAATTTTGATGAAAAGATTTTTGCTTCAAAAAAGTTGAAGATCTTCATGAAACGATTTCTGCTTCAAAAAAGTTGAACATTTTCATGAAAAAATTTCAGCTTCAAAAAAGTTGAAAATTTTCATGAAGTATTTCGGTTTCAAAAAAGTTAAAAATTTACATGAAAAGATTTCGGCTTCAAAAAAGTTGAAAATTTTGATGAAAAGGTTTCATTTTCAAAAAAGTTGATAATTTTTATGAAAAGATTTCTGCTTCAAAAAAGTTGAAAATTTTCATGAAAAGATTTTGGCTTCAAAAAAGTTGAAAATTTCCATGAAAAGATTTCAGCTTCAACAAAATTGAAATTTTTCATGAAAAGAGTTCGGCTTCAAAAAAGTTGAACATTTTCATAAAGTATTTCTGCTTCAAAAAAGTTGAAGATTTTCATGAAAAGATTTCGGCTTCAACAAAGTTGAAAATTTTCATGACAGGATTTTGGCTTTAAAAAAGGTAAAAAATTTCATGAAGTATTTCAGCTTCAAAAAATTTGAAAATTTTGATGAAAAGATTTCTGCTTCAAAAAAGTTCAAAATTTTCATGAAAAGATTTCGGCTTCAAAAAATTTGAACATTTCCATGAAGTATTTCTGCTTCAAAAAAGTTGAAGATTTTCATGAAAAGATTTTTGCTTCAAAAAAGTTGAAGATCTTCATGAAACGATTTCTGCTTCAAAAAAGTTGAACATTTTCATGAAAAAATTTCAGCTTCAAAAAAGTTGAAAATTTTCATGAAGTATTTCGGTTTCAAAAAAGTTAAAAATTTACATGAAAAGATTTCAGCTTCAAAAAAGTTGAAAATTTTCATGAAAAGATTTCTGCTTTAAAATTTTCATGAAAAGATTTCTGCTTCAAAAAAGTTGAAAATTTTCATAAAAAGATTTCTGCTTCAAAAAAGTCGAAGATTTTCATGAAAAGATTTCGGCTTCAAAAAAGTCAAAAATTTTCATGAAGTATTTTGATTTCAAAAAAGTTGAAAATTTACATGAAAAGATTTCAGCTTCAAAAAAGTTGAAAATTTTCATGAAAAGATTTCTGCTTTAAAATTTTCATGAAAAGATTTCTGCTTCAACAAAGTTGAAAATTTTCATGAAAAGATTACTGCTTCAACAAAGTTAAAAATTTTCATGAAAAGATTTAGCCTTCAAAAAAGTTGAAAATTTTCATGAAAAGATTTCGGCTTCAAAAAAGTTGAACATTTTCATGAAGTATTTCAGCTTCAAAAAATTTGAAAATTTTGATGAAAAGATTTTTGCTTCAAAAAAGTTGAAGATCTTCATGAAACGATTTCTGCTTCAAAAAAGTTGAACATTTTCATGAAAAAATTTCAGCTTCAAAAAAGTTGAAAATTTTCATGAAGTATTTCGGTTTCAAAAAAGTTAAAAATTTACATGAAAAGATTTCGGCTTCAAAAAAGTTGAAAATTTTGATGAAAAGGTTTCATTTTCAAAAAAGTTGATAATTTTTATGAAAAGATTTCTGCTTCAAAAAAGTTGAAAATTTTCATGAAAAGATTTTGGCTTCAAAAAAGTTGAAAATTTCCATGAAAAGATTTCAGCTTCAACAAAATTGAAATTTTTCATGAAAAGATTTCGGCTTCAAAAAAGTTGAACATTTTCATAAAGTATTTCTGCTTCAAAAAAGTTGAAGATTTTCATGAAAAGATTTCGGCTTCAACAAAGTTGAAAATTTTCATGACAGGATTTTGGCTTTAAAAAAGGTAAAAAATTTCATGAAGTATTTCAGCTTCAAAAAATTTGAAAATTTTGATGAAAAGATTTCTGCTTCAAAAAAGTTCAAAATTTTCATGAAAAGATTTCGGCTTTAAAAAAGTTGAAAACTTTCATGAAGTATTTCGGTTTCAAAAAAGTTAAAAATTTACATGAAAAGATTTCAGCTTCAAAAAAGTTGAAAATTTTCATGAAAAGATTTCTGCTTTAAAATTTTCATGAAAAGATTTCTGCTTCAAAAAAGTTGAAAATTTTCATAAAAAGATTTCTGCTTCAAAAAAGTCGAAGATTTTCATGAAAAGATTTCGGCTTCAAAAAAGTCAAAAATTTTCATGAAGTATTTTGATTTCAAAAAAGTTGAAAATTTACATGAAAAGATTTCAGCTTCAAAAAAGTTGAAAATTTTCATGAAAAGATTTCTGCTTTAAAATTTTCATGAAAAGATTTCTGCTTCAACAAAGTTGAAAATTTTCATGAAAAGATTACTGCTTCAACAAAGTTAAAAATTTTCATGAAAAGATTTAGCCTTCAAAAAAGTTGAAAATTTTCATGAAAAGATTTCGGCTTCAAAAAAGTTGAACATTTTCATGAAGTATTTCAGCTTCAAAAAATTTGAAAATTTTGATGAAAAGATTTTTGCTTCAAAAAAGTTGAAGATCTTCATGAAACGATTTCTGCTTCAAAAAAGTTGAACATTTTCATGAAAAAATTTCAGCTTCAAAAAAGTTGAAAATTTTCATGAAGTATTTCGGTTTCAAAAAAGTTAAAAATTTACATGAAAAGATTTCGGCTTCAAAAAAGTTGAAAATTTTGATGAAAAGGTTTCATTTTCAAAAAAGTTGATAATTTTTATGAAAAGATTTCTGCTTCAAAAAAGTTGAAAATTTTCATGAAAAGATTTTGGCTTCAAAAAAGTTGAAAATTTCCATGAAAAGATTTCAGCTTCAACAAAATTGAAATTTTTCATGAAAAGATTTCGGCTTCAAAAAAGTTGAACATTTTCATAAAGTATTTCTGCTTCAAAAAAGTTGAAGATTTTCATGAAAAGATTTCGGCTTCAACAAAGTTGAAAATTTTCATGACAGGATTTTGGCTTTAAAAAAGGTAAAAAATTTCATGAAGTATTTCAGCTTCAAAAAATTTGAAAATTTTGATGAAAAGATTTCTGCTTCAAAAAAGTTCAAAATTTTCATGAAAAGATTTCGGCTTCAAAAAAGTTGAACATTTCCATGAAGTATTTCTGCTTCAAAAAAGTTGAAGATTTTCATGAAAAAATTTTTGCTTCAAAAAAGTTGAAGATCTTCATGAAACGATTTCTGCTTCAAAAAAGTTGAACATTTTCATGAAAAAATTTCAGCTTCAAAAAAGTTGAAAATTTTCATGAAGTATTTCGGTTTCAAAAAAGTTAAAAATTTACATGAAAAGATTTCGGCTTCAAAAAAGTCAAAAATTTTGATGAAAAGGTTTCATTTTCAAAAAAGTTGATAATTTTGATGAAAAGATTTCTGCTTCAAAAAAGTTCAAAATTTTCATGAAAAGATTTCGGCTTTAAAAAAGTTGAAAACTTTCATGAAAAGATTTCGGCTTCAAAAAAGTCAAAGATTTTCATGAAGTATTTCGGCTTCAAAAAAGTTGAAAATTTTCATGAAAATCTTCGACTTTCTTCATGCTGGCTGAGTTTTTCTTTGTTCTATCTTTTGAAATCAATTTATTTTATGATTGAATATTCCAAGTATTCTTTAAATATCTTGTTTTTGATTACCACCAATCACTATTTCCATTTTTACTTTCATGCTTTATGAACAAAAATAGCTTTTTTTATTACTACATCAAGTTTACACACATGGGTCAAAAATGACCCATACATCCAAGTGTGATTTAAAATTAAATGAATTAATACTATAATAATAATTTGTTTCAAGTAATTACTTTAGCAGTGAGTGGAGCCAAACACTTATGTAATTCATATTTGCAACATGTTTATTTGTCATTTTGTCACACATACACATACCTCTGATAACAGATAACACGGCTGTTGAACTGAACTGTATCTGTAATTTAACAACTGTAAACTGGTGAATGTGACCAAACAAAATGAAATACAACTGAACACATCACTAGAGCACAAATTGCCTTCTCAATTTTGACATGCCTCACAAATGATCACTAAGAGTTTGTGCTCCTTGCACACAGGCCTGGTGCACTGGGAACACTAGCTGCTGACTTTTCTGTCTTTGGTAACTGGGCAGATCGTGCACCTCTTCCTCTTCCTTTGGCCCTCCTGTCTGATGTCCTCTTGTGGCTGGGTGGTGGCTGTGTTTTGTTTTTTAAACCCACATCTTCCCATTGTTTCTTCTTCTGACTGCTGTCATCCACTGCTTTGTCATCATGCATAGTGCTCAGGAGGACAACAGCTTTTCCCTTCTTCTGCACATAGCTCACCATGGTCATGTTGCCATTGAATCCGAATTCTGAGCTATGAATCTCCCGTGATTTGGATGGCTTCATGATAGGTGGTATGTCCGATTTGTTCTGGCAAAGAGTCCCAACAATGGTCAGGTTCTTCTCGAGGAGCTTCTCAGCCAGCGGGACACTGGTGAAGAAGTTGCTAATTGTGATGTTGCGACCTATGAGAGGGGGAAAAGATTGTAAATTTACTCGACATGGAATTCTTTAAACTCTAACGCCATAATCTGTTGCATTGCATTGCATTTTATTCTGTTTTACTATTTTGCTTACAGAGAAATCAAATAAAAAAATAAAATACACATTATTAAAGATTGGGAAAAAGTATGTAGGTATTGTGCTAAAACTTAATACATTAGTTTCTCTATTGTACTTTACATTCACCTGTCTGTCTGATTCCACTGCACAATTGCTGGACGACATTCTCTCCAAGGTTCCTCTGAACCTGGCTGTCTCCCGGTATAGACAATTCCATCTATTGCATAAGGTACCCTTGCGTCGCACATCCAGAAGATTTTTATCCCATATTTTGCAGGCTTGCTGGGCATGTGTTGCCGTAACTTGCACCTGCCTCGGAATGGCACAAGCTGCTCATCTATGGTGACACAGTCACTGGGGATGAACTTTCTTCTGCAGTTGTCCAGGAAACAGTCCCACACGTACCTAAATGTCGCCATGTGGTGTGTTTCCAGCCGCAGAGCCCTGGTCCTCTTGTCGTCAAACCGTATGACGCGGCGGATATCTTCATATCTCCTAAGCCCCATGGTGGCCTTGTAAATTGGATTTTGCAGCGGATCCACAAACAGCTCCTGCAAGGCCACATCCCAGCTCTTCTCCCCCCCTGCAAGAATTGATGAAGGCCATCAATTCTTCTTTATCAATGCTTCTCCACTCTTTCCCTTTTGCTGTGGCTGTTCTTCGTCCCTCTAAGTTGGTACATATTAGAACCTCCTCAATGATGTTGTCACTCATGAACATATCCCAGGCATCTTTTGGTGAAACAGCTGGTGATCCAGGTGTAGGTCCTGGGCAGCTCCTCAGAATGTTATGGCTTCTTGTTCTGCCATGAATGGGGGGATTCTCATTCCAGTAAGATCCGTTTTTACTCAATCTATTGGACTGGGTCTGAGTTTCCTCTTCAGAGGACTCATCAGATGAGTCTTCTGTATCATCAGAGGAGTCTTCTTCATGGATTCCCAGACACACCCACAACTCCAGCTTGACCCTCTGGCAAATATTCTGGGTCATCATCATCAGAAATTTCAGACTCTGAATCAAGACAAATTGCCTCCTCATCTGGTTCTTCCTGCAGCATCGCTACAACCATCTCAGTAGTAAATCTGGGACCAGCCATACTCTGGATAAAGAAAATCAAAAGCACAATAAAATTTTCAGATGCACATCAATATACATACACATACATAGAGTTTTATTTTGGTGACTTGGCTAAGTAGCTTAGCTAAGTACTTTGCTAAGTAGCCTAGCAATCTACATAATAGTTAGCTAACTACAATAGAATTAGCTAACTAAAATAGAAGTGTCAACAGCTAGCTAGCTAATAGTAATTACTTGTAACTTTCTGACAAGTAATGTACTCACTCTCAAGGTAACCTAAACCTAATCAAATGTTATGTACAGTTATCTTTCACAATTGTCATCAAATATTTTCTAAAGTGATGTTAGAACAATTTAAAAACAATACTTACATGTATTAGATGTTCCAAGGGAGCTGTGCTGAGCTGTGAAATGTCTGAAACAACCACGTTTCACAGCAAATGCTATAGTAAATGCATGTGGGTCGTTTCTGGGGTCGTTTCTGACTTGATGTAGAAATACAAAAGCTGTGCTCGTTCATAAAGTAAGAAAGGAAAAATACAAATGATGATTTGTGCTTAACAAAAACAAGATATTTACTGCATACTTGGAAAAGAAAATGATAAAATGTATTTATTTCAAAGATATATCATAGAAACACTCAGCCATACATGAAATAACATAGAAAGTGGATTCATTTTTGACCCATGTTGTGCATTAGAAGGGTAATGATACAAAAATGTTTTTTATTCAAAAAGTAAGAAAGGAAAAAATAAAATAAGGATGTATGATGATCAAAAACAAGTTAATTGAGGAATACCTTGAATACTGAATGAAGAGATGAATTTATTGCAAAGATGTAGAAAATAAAAACTCAACCGGGTCACTTTGACATTTTTAAAGCAGAAATACTTCATGAAAATTTTGAACTTTTTTGAAGCCAAAATCTTTTCATGAAAATTTTCAACTTTTTTGAAGCAGAAATCTTTTCATGAAATACTTCGACTTTTTTGAAGCCGAAATACTTGATGAAAATTCTTACCTTTTTTAAAGCCATAATGCTGTCATGAAAATTTTCAACTTTTTTGAAGCTGAAATCTTTTCATGAAAATTTTCAACTTTTTTGAAGCCGAAATCTTTTCATGTAAATTTTCAACTTTTTTGAAGCCGAAATCTTTTCATAAAAATTTTCAACTTTTTTGAAGCAGAAATCTTTTCATGAAATACTTTGACTTTTTTGAAGCCGAAATACTTGATGAAAATTTTCAACTTTTTTGAAGCCGAAATCTTTTCATGAAAATATTCAACTTTTTTGAAGCCGAAATCTTTTAATGAAAATTTTCAACTTTTTTAAAGCCGAAATCTTTTCATGAAAATTTTCAACTTTTTGAAGCAGAAATCTTTTCATGAAAATCTTCAACTTCTTTGAAGCCGAAATACTTGATGAAAATTTTCAACTTTTTTGAAGCCGAAATCTTTTCATGAAAATCTTCAACTTCTTTGAAGCCGAAATACTTGATGAAAATTTTCAACTTTTTTGAAGCCGAAATCTTTTCATGAAAATTTTCAACTTTTTTGAAGCCGAAATACTTCATGAAAGTTTTGAAATTTTTTGAAGCCGAAATCTTTTAATGAAAATTTTCAACTTTTTTGAAGCAGAAATCTTTTCATGAAAATCTTCGACTTTTTTGAAGTCGAAATAGTTCATGAAAGTTTTCAACCTTTTTGAAGCCGAAATCTTTTAATGAAAATTTTCAACTTTTTTGAAGCAGAAATCTTTTCATGAAATACTTCGACTTTTTTGAAGCCGAAATAGTTGATGAAAATTCTTACCTTTTTTAAAGCCATAATGGTGTCATGAAAATTTTCAACTTTTTTGAAGCTGAAATCTTTTCATGAAAATTTTCAACTTTTTTGAAGCCGAAATCTTTTCATGTAAATTTTCAACTTTTTTGAAGCCGAAATCTTTTCATGAAATACTTTGACTTTTTTGAAGCCGAAATACTTGATGAAAATTTTCAACTTTTTTGAAGCCGAAATCTTTTCATGAAAATTTTCAACTTTTTTGAAGCCGAAATACTTCATGAAAGTTTTGGAATTTTTTGAAGCCGAAATCTTTTAATGAAAATTTTCAACTTTTTTGAAGCAGAAATCTTTTCATGAAAATCTTCGACTTTTTTGAAGTCGAAATAGTTCATGAAAGTTTTCAACCTTTTTGAAGCCGAAATCTTTTAATGAAAATTTTCAACTTTTTTGAAGCAGAAATCTTTTCATGAAATACTTCGACTTTTTTGAAGCAGAAATAGTTGATGAAAATTCTTACCTTTTTTAAAGCCATAATGGTGTCATGAAAATTTTCAACTTTTTTGAAGCTGAAATCTTTTCATGAAAATTTTCAACTTTTTTGAAGCCGAAATCTTTTCATGTAAATTTTCAACTTTTTTGAAGCCGAAATCTTTTCATGAAATACTTTGACTTTTTTGAAGCCGAAATACTTGATGAAAATTTTCAACTTTTTTGAAGCCGAAATCTTTTCATGAAAATTTTCAAGTTTTTGAAGCAGAAATCTTTTCATGAAAATCTTAGACTTTTTTGAAGTCGAAAAAATTCATGAACATTTTCAACTTTTTTGAAGTGTAAATCTTTTCATGAAAATTTTCAACTTTTTTGAAGCCGAAATCTTTTCATGAAAATTTTCAAGTTTTTGAAGCAGAAATCTTTTCATGAAAATCTTAGACTTTTTTGAAGTCGAAAAAATTCATGAACATTTTCAACTTTTTTGAAGTGTAAATCTTTTCATGAAAATTTTCAACTTTTTTGAAGCCGAAATCTTTTCATGAAAATTTTCAAGTTTTTGAAGCAGAAATCTTTTCATGAAAATCTTAGACTTTTTTGAAGTCGAAAAAATTCATGAACATTTTCAACTTTTTTGAAGTGTAAATCTTTTCATGAAAATTTTCAACTTTTTTGAAGCCGAAATCTTTTCATGAAAATTTTCAAGTTTTTGAAGCAGAAATCTTTTCATGAAAATCTTAGACTTTTTTCAAGTCGAAAAAATTCATGAACATTTTCAACTTTTTTGAAGTGTAAATCTTTTCATGAAAATTTTCAACTTTTTTGAAGCCGAAATCTTTTCATGAAAATTTTCAAGTTTTTGAAGCAGAAATCTTTTCATGAAAATCTTAGACTTTTTTGAAGTCGAAAAAATTCATGAACATTTTCAACTTTTTTGAAGTGTAAATCTTTTCATGAAAATTTTCAACTTTTTTGAAGCCGAAATCTTTTCATGAAAATTTTCAAGTTTTTGAAGCAGAAATCTTTTCATGAAAATCTTAGACTTTTTTGAAGTCGAAAAAATTCATGAACATTTTCAACTTTTTTGAAGTGTAAATCTTTTCATGAAAATTTTCAACTTTTTTGAAGCCGAAATCTTTTCATGAAAATTTTCAAGTTTTTGAAGCAGAAATCTTTTCATGAAAATCTTAGACTTTTTTGAAGTCGAAAAAATTCATGAACATTTTCAACTTTTTTGAAGTGTAAATCTTTTCATGAAAATTTTCAACTTTTTTGAAGCCGAAATCTTTTCATGAAAATTTTCAAGTTTTTGAAGCAGAAATCTTTTCATGAAAATCTTAGACTTTTTTGAAGTCGAAAAAATTCATGAACATTTTCAACTTTTTTGAAGTGTAAATCTTTTCATGAAAATTTTCAACTTTTTTGAAGCCGAAATCTTTTCATGAAAATTTTCAAGTTTTTGAAGCAGAAATCTTTTCATGAAAATCTTAGACTTTTTTGAAGTCGAAAAAATTCATGAACATTTTCAACTTTTTTGAAGTGTAAATCTTTTCATGAAAATTTTCAACTTTTTTGAAGCCGAAATCTTTTCATGAAAATTTTCAAGTTTTTGAAGCAGAAATCTTTTCATGAAAATCTTAGACTTTTTTGAAGTCGAAAAAATTCATGAACATTTTCAACTTTTTTGAAGTGTAAATCTTTTCATGAAAATTTTCAACTTTTTTGAAGCCGAAATCTTTTCATGAAAATTTTCAAGTTTTTGAAGCAGAAATCTTTTCATGAAAATCTTAGACTTTTTTGAAGTCGAAAAAATTCATGAACATTTTCAACTTTTTTGAAGTGTAAATCTTTTCATGAAAATTTTCAACTTTTTTGAAGCCGAAATCTTTTCATGAAAATTTTTACCTTTTTTAAAGCCAAAATCCTGTCATGAAAAATTTATACTTTTTTGAAGCAGAAATCTATTCATGAAAATTTTCGACTTTATTCAAACTGATATTCTACATTTTCTAACTCAAAGTGTCGTTTCAAAGTAAAAATACTGTTAGAAGGAGTGATTCAGACAAAATTAGATGAAACAGCTGTACTGGTAACAAATGAGCGCAGTTACATGAAATGACATCAAAATCATCATTCCCTGAGCCAGACAACGCTATTAACAACTTTAGTGATCAAATTGAGCGTATCTTGCGAAGCTGAGCTCGAAAGTGACATGAAACATGTTTTTGAGACATAAAGTGACACTTACAGTGAATACCTGTCCTGACTACATTTTCTAACTGAAAGCGTCGTTTCAAAGTAAAAATACTGTTAGAAGGAGTGATTCAGACAAAATTAGATGAAACAGCTGTACTGGTAACAAATGAGCGCAGTTACATGAAATGACATCAAAATCAACATTCCCTGAGCCAGACAACGCTATTAACAGCTTTAGTGATCAAATTGAGCGTATCTTGCGAAGCTGAGCTCGAAAGTGACATGAAACATGTTTTTCAGACAAAAAGTGACACTTACTGTTCAGACTGCATTTTCTAACTCAAAGTGTCGTTTCAAAGTAAAAATACTGTTAGAAGGAGTTTTTCAGGCAAAATTAGATGAAACAGCTGTAGTGGTAAAAAATGAGCGCAGTTACATGAAATGACATCAAAATCAACATTCCCTGAGCCAGACAACGCT
The DNA here is from genome assembly GCF_963930695.1 of Labrus bergylta. Classification (NCBI taxonomy): domain Eukaryota; kingdom Metazoa; phylum Chordata; class Actinopteri; order Labriformes; family Labridae; genus Labrus; species Labrus bergylta. The sequence goes on along the minus strand of NW_027077304.1, from coordinate 56,691 downwards.
ATTAACAGCTTTAGTGATCAAATTGAGCGTATCTTGCGAAGCTGAGCTCGAAAGTGACATGAAACATGTTTTTCAGACATAAAGTGACACTTACTGTTCAGACTACATTTTCTAACTCAAAGTGTCGTTTCAAAGTAAAAATACTGTTAGAGGGAGTGATTCAGACAAAATTAGATGAAACAGCTGTACTGGTAACAAACAACGATATTAACAGCTTTAGTGATCAAATTGAGCGTATCTTGCGAAGCTGAGCTCGAAAGTGACATGAAACATGTTTTTCAGACAAAAAGTGACACTTACTGTTCAGACTGCATTTTCTAACTCAAAGTGTCGTTTCAAAGTAAAAATACTGTTAGAAGGAGTTTTTCAGGCAAAATTAGATGAAACAGCTGTAGTGGTAAAAAATGAGCGCAGTTACATGAAATGACATCAAAATCAACATTCCCTGAGCCAGACAACGCTATTAACAGCTTTAGTGATCAAATTGAGCGTATCTTGCGAAGCTGAGCTCGAAAGTGACATGAAACATGTTTTTCAGACATAAAGTGACACTTACTGTTCAGACTACATTTTCTAACTCAAAGTGTCGTTTCAAAGTAAAAATACTGTTAGAGGGAGTGATTCAGACAAAATTAGATGAAACAGCTGAAGTGGTAACAAATGAGCGCAGTTACATGAAATGACATCAAAATCAACATTCCCTGAGCCAGACAACGCTATTAACAGCTTTAGTGATCAAATTGAGCGTATCTTGCGAAGCTGAGCTCGAAAGTGACATGAAACATGTTTTTGAGACATAAAGTGACACTTACAGTGAATACCTGTTCTGACTACATTTTCTAACTCAAAGCGTCGTTTCAAAGTAAAAATACTGTTAGAAGGAGTGTTTCAGACAAAATTAGTTGAAACAGCTGTACTGCTAACAATCAACGATATTAACAGCTTTAGTGATCAAATTGAGCGTATCTTGCGAAGCTGAGCTCGAAAGTGACATGAAACATGTTTTTGAGACATAAAGTGACACTTACTGTTCAAAACATGTTTCATGTCACTTTCGAGCACAACTTCGCAAGATACGCTCAATTTGATCACTAAAGCTTTTAATAGCGTTGTCTGGCTCAGGGAATGTTGATTTTGATGTTATTTCATGTAACTGCGCTCATTTGTTACCAGTACAACTGTTTCATCTAATTTTGTCTGAATCACTCCTTCTAACAGTATTTTTACTTTGAAACGGCACTTTGAGTTAAAAATGTAGTCTGAACAGTAAGTTTCACTTTATGTCTCAAAAACTTGTTTCATGTCACTTTCGAGCTCAGCTTCGCAAGATACGCTCAATTTGATCACTAAAGCTGTTAATATCGTTGTTTGTTACCAGTGCTGCTGTTTCATCTAATTTTGTCTGAATCACTCCTTCTAACAGTATTTTTACTTTGAAACGACACTTTGAGTTAGAAAATGTAGTCAGAACAGGTATTCACTGTAAGTGTCACTTTCTGTCTCAAAAACATGTTTCATGTCACTTTCGAGCTCAGCTTCGCAAGATACGCTCAATTTGATCACTAAAGCTGTTAATAGCGTTGTCTGTCTCAGGGAATGTTGATTTTGATGTCATTTCATGTAACTGCGCTCATTTGTTACCAGTGCTGCTGTTTCATCTTATTTTTGATGAATCACTCCTTCTAACAGTATTTTTACTTTGAAACGACACTTTGAGTTAAAAAATGTAGTCAGGACAGGTATTCACTGTAAGTGTCACTTTATGTCTCAAAAACATGTTTCATGTCACTTTCGAGCTCAGCTTCGCAAGAAACGCTCAATTTGATCACTAAAGCTGTTAATAGCGTTGTCTGGCTCAGGGAATGTTGATTTTGATGTCATTTCATGTAACTGCGCTCATTTGTTACCAGTGCTGCTGTTTCATCTAATTTTGTCTGAATCACTCCTTCTAACAGTATTTTTACTTTGAAACGACACTTTGAGTTAGAAAATGTAGTCAGGACAGGTATTCACTGTAAGTGTCACTTTATGTCTGAAAAACATGTTTCATGTCACTTTCGAGCTCAGCTTCGCAAGATACGCTCAATTTGATCACTAAAGCTGTTAATAGCGTTGTCTGGCTCAGGGAATGTTGATTTTGATGTCATTTCATGTAACTGCGCTCATTTGTTACCAGTACAACTGTTTCATCTAATATTGTCTGAATCACTCCTTCTAACAGTATTTTTACTTTGAAACGGCACTTTGAGTTAGAAAATGTAGTCTGAACAGTAAGTGTCACTTTATGTCTCAAAAACATGTTTCATGTCACTTTCGAGCTCAGCTTCGCAAGATACGCTCAATTTGATCACTAAAGCTGTTAATATCGTTGTTTGTTACCAGTACAGCTGTTTCATCTAATTTTGTCTGAATCACGCCTTCTAACAGTATTTTTACTTTGAAACGACACTTTGAGTGAGAAAATGTAGTCTGAAAAGTAAGTGTCACTTTATGTCCCAAAAACATCTTTCATGTCACTTTCGAGCTCAGCTTCGCAAGATACGCTCAATTTGATCACTAAAGCTGTTAATAGCGTTTTCTGGCTCAGGGAATGTTGATTTTGATGTCATTTCATGTAACTGCGCTCATTTCTTACCAGTACAGCTGTTTCATCTAATTTTGTCTGAATCACTCCTTCTAACAGTATTTTTACTTTGAAACGACACTTTGAGTTAGAAAATGTAGAATATCAGTTTGAATAAAGTTGAAAATTTACATATAAAGATTTCAGCTTTAAAAAAGTTGAAAACTTTCATGAAGTATTTCAGCTTTGAAAAAGTTGAAAACTTTCATGAAGTATTTCGACTTCAAAAAAGTTGAAAATTTTCATGAAAAGATTTCATTTTCAAAAAAGTTCAAAATTTACATGAAAAGATTTCTGTTTCAAAAAAGTTGAAAATTTCAAGCTTTTTAAAAAGTTGAAAATTTTCATGAAGTATTTTTGCTTCAAAAAGTTGAAAACTTTCATGAAAAGATTTCGGCTTCAAAAAAGTTGAAAATTTTCATGAAAAGATTTCTGCTTCAAAATTTTCATGAAAAGATTCATGAAAAGATTTCGGATTTAAAAAAGTTGAAAATTTTAATGAAAACATTTCGGCTTCAAAAAAGTTGAAAATTTTCATGAAGTATTTCGGTTTCAAAAAAGTTGAAAATTTACATGAAAAGATTTCTGCTTAAAAAAATTGAAAATTTTCATGAAAAGATTTCTGCTTGAAAATTTTCATAAAAGTATTTCTGCATTAAAAAAGTCAAAGATTTTCATGAAAAGATTTCGGATTTAAAAAAGTTGAAAATTTTCATAAAAAGATTTCTGCTTCAAAAAAGTTGAAAATTTTCATGAAAAGATTTAGGCTTCAAAAAAGTCGAAGATTTTCATGAAAAGATTTCTGCATGAAAATTTTCATGAAAAGATTTCTGCTTCAAAAAAGTCGAAGATTTTCATGAAAAGATTTCGGCTACAAAAAAGTTGAAAATTTTCATAAAAAGATTTCTGCTTCAAAAAAGTCGAAGATTTTCATGAAAAGATTTCGGCTTCAAAAAAGTCAAAAATTTTCATGAAGTATTTTGGTTTCAAAAAAGTTGAAAATTTACATGAAAAGATTTCAGCTTCAAAAAAGTTGAAAATTTTCATGAAAAGATTTCTGCTTGAAAATTTTCATGAAAAGATTTCTGCTTCAACAAAGTTGAAAATTTTCATGAAAAGATTTCTGCTTCAACAAAGTTAAAAATTTTCATGAAAAGATTTAGCCTTCAAAAAAGTTGAAAATTTTCATGAAAAGATTTCGGCTTCAAAAAAGTTGAACATTTTCATAAAGTATTTCTGCTTCAAAAAAGTTGAAGATTTTCATGAAAAGATTTCGGCTTCAACAAAGTTGAAAATTTTCATGACAGGATTTTGGCTTTAAAAAAGGTAAAAAATTTCATGAAGTATTTCAGCTTCAAAAAATTTGAAAATTTTGATGAAAAGATTTCTGCTTCAAAAAAGTTCAAAATTTTCATGAAAAGATTTCGGCTTCAAAAAAGTTGAACATTTCCATGAAGTATTTCTGCTTCAAAAAAGTTGAAGATTTTCATGAAAAGATTTTTGCTTCAAAAAAGTTGAAAATTTTCATGAAGTATTTCGGTTTCAAAAAAGTTAAAAATTTACATGAAAAGATTTCGGCTTCAAAAAAGTTGAAAATTTTGATGAAAAGGTTTCATTTTCAAAAAAGTTGATAATTTTTATGAAAAGATTTCTGCTTCAAAAAAGTTGAAAATTTTCATGACAAGATTTTGGCTTCAAAAAAGTTGAAAATTTCCATGAAAAAATTTCAGCTTCAACAAAATTGAAATTTTTCATTACAGGATTTTGGCTTTAAAAAAGTTGAAAATTTTCATGAAAAGATTTCTGCTTCAAAAAAGTTGAAAATTTTCATAAAAAGATTTCTGCTTCAAAAAAGTCGAAGATTTTCATGAAAAGATTTCGGCTTCAAAAAAGTCAAAAATTTTCATGAAGTATTTTGGTTTCAAAAAAGTTGAAAATTTACATGAAAAGATTTCGGCTTCAAAAAAGTTGAAAATTTTCATGAAAAGATTTCTGCTTTAAAATTTTCATGAAAAGATTTCTGCTTCAACAAAATTGAAATTTTTCATTACAGGATTTTGGCTTTAAAAAAGTTGAAAATTTTCATGAAAAGATTTCTGCTTCAACAAAATTGAAAATTTTCATAAAGTATTTCGGCATCAAAAAATTTGAAAATTTACATTAAAAGATTTCGGCTTTCAAAAAAGTCAAAAATTTTCATGAATTATTTCGGCTTCAAAAAAGTTGAAAATTTTCATGAAAAGATTTCGGCTTCAAAAAGTTGAAAATTTTCATGAAAAGATTTCGGCTTCAAAAAAGTTGAAAATTTTCATGAACTATTTCGGCATCAAAAAAGTTGAAAATTTTCATAAAAAGATTTCTGCTTCAAAAAAGTCGAAGATTTTCATGAAAAGATTTCGGCTTCAAAAAAGTCAAAAATTTTCATGAAGTATTTTGGTTTCAAAAAAGTTGAAAATTTACATGAAAAGATTTCAGCTTAAAAAAAGTTGAAAATTTTCATGAAAAGATTTCTGCTTTAAAATTTTCATGAAAAGATTTCTGCTTCAAAAAAGTTGAAAATTTTCATAAAAAGATTTCTGCTTCAAAAAAGTCGAAGATTTTCATGAAAAGATTTCGGCTTCAAAAAAGTCAAAAATTTTCATGAAGTATTTTGATTTCAAAAAAGTTGAACATTTTCATGAAGTATTTCAGCTTCAAAAAATTTGAAAATTTTGATGAAAAGATTTTTGCTTCAAAAAAGTTGAAGATCTTCATGAAACGATTTCTGCTTCAAAAAAGTTGAACATTTTCATGAAAAAATTTCAGCTTCAAAAAAGTTGAAAATTTTCATGAAGTATTTCGGTTTCAAAAAAGTTAAAAATTTACATGAAAAGATTTCGGCTTCAAAAAAGTTGAAAATTTTGATGAAAAGGTTTCATTTTCAAAAAAGTTGATAATTTTTATGAAAAGATTTCTGCTTCAAAAAAGTTGAAAATTTTCATGAAAAGATTTTGGCTTCAAAAAAGTTGAAAATTTCCATGAAAAGATTTCAGCTTCAACAAAATTGAAATTTTTCATGAAAAGAGTTCGGCTTCAAAAAAGTTGAACATTTTCATAAAGTATTTCTGCTTCAAAAAAGTTGAAGATTTTCATGAAAAGATTTCGGCTTCAACAAAGTTGAAAATTTTCATGACAGGATTTTGGATTTAAAAAAGGTAAAAAATTTCATGAAGTATTTCAGCTTCAAAAAATTTGAAAATTTTGATGAAAAGATTTCTGCTTCAAAAAAGTTCAAAATTTTCATGAAAAGATTTCGGCTTCAAAAAAGTTGAACATTTCCATGAAGTATTTCTGCTTCAAAAAAGTTGAAGATTTTCATGAAAAGATTTTTGCTTCAAAAAAGTTGAAGATCTTCATGAAACGATTTCTGCTTCAAAAAAGTTGAACATTTTCATGAAAAAATTTCAGCTTCAAAAAAGTTGAAAATTTTCATGAAGTATTTCGGTTTCAAAAAAGTTAAAAATTTACATGAAAAGATTTCGGCTTCAAAAAAGTCAAAAATTTTGATGAAAAGGTTTCATTTTCAAAAAAGTTGATAATTTTGATGAAAAGATTTCTGCTTCAAAAAAGTTCAAAATTTTCATGAAAAGATTTCGGCTTTAAAAAAGTTGAAAACTTTCATGAAAAGATTTCGGCTTCAAAAAAGTCAAAGATTTTCATGAAGTATTTCGGCTTCAAAAAAGTTGAAAATTTTCATGAAAATCTTCGACTTTCTTCATGCTGGCTGAGTTTTTCTTTGTTCTATCTTTTGAAATCAATTTATTTTATGATTGAATATTCCAAGTATTCTTTAAATATCTTGTTTTTGATTACCACCAATCACTATTTCCATTTTTACTTTCATGCTTTATGAACAAAAATAGCTTTTTTTATTACTACATCAAGTTTACACACATGGGTCAAAAATGACCCATACATCCAAGTGTGATTTAAAATTAAATGAATTAATACTATAATAATAATTTGTTTCAAGTAATTACTTTAGCAGTGAGTGGAGCCAAACACTTATGTATTTCATATTTGCAACATGTTTATTTGTCATTTTGTCACACATACACATACCTCTGATAACAGATAACACGGCTGTTGAACTGAACTGTATCTGTAATTTAACAACTGTAAACTGGTGAATGTGACCAAACAAAATGAAATACAACTGAACACATCACTAGAGCACAAATTGCCTTCTCAATTTTGACATGCCTCACAAATGATCACTAAGAGTTTGTGCTCCTTGCACACAGGCCTGGTGCACTGGGAACACTAGCTGCTGACTTTTCTGTCTTTGGTAACTGGGCAGATCGTGCACCTCTTCCTCTTCCTTTGGCCCTCCTGTCTGATGTCCTCTTGTGGCTGGGTGGTGGCTGTGTTTTGTTTTTTAAACCCACATCTTCCCATTGTTTCTTCTTCTGACTGCTGTCATCCACTGCTTTGTCATCATGCATAGTGCTCAGGAGGACAACAGCTTTTCCCTTCTTCTGCACATAGCTCACCATGGTCATGTTGCCATTGAATCCGAATTCTGAGCTATGAATCTCCCGTGATTTGGATGGCTTCATGATAGGTGGTATGTCCGATTTGTTCTGGCAAAGAGTCCCAACAATGGTCAGGTTCTTCTCGAGGAGCTTCTCAGCCAGCGGGACACTGGTGAAGAAGTTGCTAATTGTGATGTTGCGACCTATGAGAGGGGGAAAAGATTGTAAATTTACTCGACATGGAATTCTTTAAACTCTAACGCCATAATCTGTTGCATTGCATTGCATTTTATTCTGTTTTACTATTTTGCTTACAGAGAAATCAAATAAAAAAATAAAATACACATTATTAAAGATTGGGGAAAAGTATGTAGGTATTGTGCTAAAACTTAATACATTAGTTTCTCTATTGTACTTTACATTCACCTGTCTGTCTGATTCCACTGCACAATTGCTGGACGACATTCTCTCCAAGGTTCCTCTGAACCTGGCTGTCTCCCGGTATAGACAATTCCATCTATTGCATAAGGTACCCTTGCGTCGCACATCCAGAAGATTTTTATCCCATATTTTGCAGGCTTGCTGGGCATGTGTTGCCGTAACTTGCACCTGCCTCGGAATGGCACAAGCTGCTCATCTATGGTGACACAGTCACTGGGGATGAACTTTCTTCTGCAGTTGTCCAGGAAACAGTCCCACACGTACCTAAATGTCGCCATGTGGTGTGTTTCCAGCCGCAGAGCCCTGGTCCTCTTGTCGTCAAACCGTATGACGCGGCGGATATCTTCATATCTCCTAAGCCCCATGGTGGCCTTGTAAATTGGATTTTGCAGCGGATCCACAAACAGCTCCTGCAAGGCCACATCCCAGCTCTTCTCCCCCCCTGCAAGAATTGATGAAGGCCATCAATTCTTCTTTATCAATGCTTCTCCACTCTTTCCCTTTTGCTGTGGCTGTTCTTCGTCCCTCTAAGTTGGTACATATTAGAACCTCCTCAATGATGTTGTCACTCATGAACATATCCCAGGCATCTTTTGGTGAAACAGCTGGTGATCCAGGTGTAGGTCCTGGGCAGCTCCTCAGAATGTTATGGCTTCTTGTTCTGCCATGAATGGGGGGATTCTCATTCCAGTAAGATCCGTTTTTACTCAATCTATTGGACTGGGTCTGAGTTTCCTCTTCAGAGGACTCATCAGATGAGTCTTCTGTATCATCAGAGGAGTCTTCTTCATGGATTCCCAGACACACCCACAACTCCAGCTTGACCCTCTGGCAAATATTCTGGGTCATCATCATCAGAAATTTCAGACTCTGAATCAAGACAAATTGCCTCCTCATCTGGTTCTTCCTGCAGCATCGCTACAACCATCTCAGTAGTAAATCTGGGACCAGCCATACTCTGGATAAAGAAAATCAAAAGCACAATAAAATTTTCAGATGCACATCAATATACATACACATACATAGAGTTTTATTTTGGTGACTTGGCTAAGTAGCTTAGCTAAGTACTTTGCTAAGTAGCCTAGCAATCTACATAATAGTTAGCTAACTACAATAGAATTAGCTAACTAAAATAGAAGTGTCAACAGCTAGCTAGCTAATAGTAATTACTTGTAACTTTCTGACAAGTAATGTACTCACTCTCAAGGTAACCTAAACCTAATCAAATGTTATGTACAGTTATCTTTCACAATTGTCATCAAATATTTTCTAAAGTGATGTTAGAACAATTTAAAAACAATACTTACATGTATTAGATGTTCCAAGGGAGCTGTGCTGAGCTGTGAAATGTCTGAAACAACCACGTTTCACAGCAAATGCTATAGTAAATGCATGTGGGTCGTTTCTGGGGTCGTTTCTGACTTGATGTAGAAATACAAAAGCTGTGCTCGTTCATAAAGTAAGAAAGGAAAAATACAAATGATGATTTGTGCTTAACAAAAACAAGATATTTACTGCATACTTGGAAAAGAAAATGATAAAATGTATTTATTTCAAAGATATATCATAGAAACACTCAGCCATACATGAAATAACATAGAAAGTGGATTCATTTTTGACCCATGTTGTGCATTAGAAGGGTAATGATACAAAAATGTTTTTTATTCAAAAAGTAAGAAAGGAAAAAATAAAATAAGGATGTATGATGATCAAAAACAAGTTAATTGAGGAATACCTTGAATACTGAATGAAGAGATGAATTTATTGCAAAGATGTAGAAAATAAAAACTCAACCGGGTCACTTTGACATTTTTAAAGCAGAAATACTTCATGAAAATTTTCAACTTTTTTGAAGCCAAAATCTTTTCATGAAAATTTTCAACTTTTTTGAAGCAGAAATCTTTTCATGAAATACTTCGACTTTTTTGAAGCCGAAATACTTGATGAAAATTCTTACCTTTTTTAAAGCCATAATGCTGTCATGAAAATTTTCAACTTTTTTGAAGCTGAAATCTTTTCATGAAAATTTTCAACTTTTTTGAAGCCGAAATCTTTTCATGTAAATTTTCAACTTTTTTGAAGCCGAAATCTTTTCATAAAAATTTTCAACTTTTTTGAAGCAGAAATCTTTTCATGAAATACTTTGACTTTTTTGAAGCCGAAATACTTGATGAAAATTTTCAACTTTTTTGAAGCCGAAATCTTTTCATGAAAATTTTCAACTTTTTTGAAGCCGAAATCTTTTCATGAAAATCTTCGACTTTTTTGAAGTCGAAATAGTTCATGAAAGTTTTCAACCTTTTTGAAGCCGAAATCTTTTAATGAAAATTTTCAACTTTTTTGAAGCAGAAATCTTTTCATGAAATACTTCGACTTTTTTGAAGCCGAAATAGTTGATGAAAATTCTTACCTTTTTTAAAGCCATAATGGTGTCATGAAAATTTTCAACTTTTTTGAAGCTGAAATCTTTTCATGAAAATTTTCAACTTTTTTGAAGCCGAAATCTTTTCATGTAAATTTTCAACTTTTTTGAAGCCGAAATCTTTTCATGAAAATTTTCAACTTTTTTGAAGCCGAAATCTTTTCATGAAAATTTTCAACTTTTTGGAGCCGAAATCTTGTCATGAAAATTTTTACCTTTTTTAAAGCCAAAATCCTGTCATGAAAATTTTCAACTTTTTTGAAGCTGAAATCTTTTCATGAAAATTTTCAACTTTTTTGAAGCCGAAATCTTTTCACGAAAATTTTCAACCTTTTTGAAATAGAAATCTTTTCATGAAAATTTTCAACATTTTTGAAGCCGAAATACTTCATTAAAGTTTTCAACTTTTTTGATGCTGAAATCTTTTCATGAACATTTTAAACTTTTTTGAAGCCGAAATCTTTTCATGAAAATGTTCAACTTTTTTGAAGCAGAAATCTTTTCATGAAAATCTTCGACTTTTTTGCAGCCGAAATACTTCATGAAAATCTTCAACCTTTTTGAAGCCGAAATACTTCATGAAAATTTTTACCTTTTTCAAAGCTAAAATCCTGTCACGAAAATTTTCAACTTTTTTGAAGCAGAAATCTTTTCATGAAAATCTTCAACTTCTTTGAAGCCGAAATACTTGATGAAAATTTTCAACTTTTTTGAAGCAGAAATCTTTTCATGAAAATCTTCGACTTTTTTGAAGTCGAAATAGTTCATGAAAGTTTTCAACCTTTTTGAAGCCGAAATCTTTTAATGAAAATTTTCAACTTTTTTGAAGCAGAAATCTTTTCATGAAATACTTCGACTTTTTTGAAGCCGAAATAGTTGATGAAAATTCTTACCTTTTTTAAAGCCATAATGGTGTCATGAAAATTTTCAACTTTTTTGAAGCTGAAATCTTTTCATGAAAATTTTCAACTTTTTTGAAGCCGAAATCTTTTCATGTAAATTTTCAACTTTTTTGAAGCCGAAATCTTTTCATGAAAATTTTCAACTTTTTTGAAGCAGAAATCTTTTCATGAAAATTTTCAACTTTTTGGAGCCGAAATCTTGTCATGAAAATTTTCAACTTTTTTAAAGCCAAAATCCTGTCATGAAAATTTTCAAATTTTTTGAAGCAGAAATCTTTTCAAGAAAATCTTTGACTTTTTTGAAGCTGAAATCTTTTCATGAAAATCTTAGAATTTTTTGACGTCGAAAAAATTCATGAACATTTTCCACTTTTTTGAAGCCGAAATCTTTTCATGAAAATTTTCAAACTTTTTGAAGTCGAAATCTTTTCATGAAAATTTTCAACTTTTTTGAAGCAGAAATCTTTTCATGAAAATCGTTGACTTTTTTGAAGCCCAAATCTTTTCATGTAAATTTTCAACCTTTTTGAAGCCGAAATACTTCATGAAAGTTTTGGAATTTTTTGAAGCCGAAATCTTTTAATGAAAATTTTCAACTTTTTTGAAGCAGAAATCTTTTCATGAAAATCTTCGACTTTTTTGAAGTCGAAATAGTTCATGAAAGTTTTCAACCTTTTTGAAGCCGAAATCTTTTAATGAAAATTTTCAACTTTTTTGAAGCAGAAATCTTTTCATGAAATACTTCGACTTTTTTGAAGCCGAAATAGTTGATGAAAATTCTTACCTTTTTTAAAGCCATAATGGTGTCATGAAAATTTTCAACTTTTTTGAAGCTGAAATCTTTTCATGAAAATTTTCAACTTTTTTGAAGCCGAAATCTTTTCATGTAAATTTTCAACTTTTTTGAAGCCGAAATCTTTTCATGAAAATTTTCAACTTTTTTGAAGCCGAAATCTTTTCATGAAAATTTTCAACTTTTTGGAGCCGAAATCTTGTCATGAAAATTTTTACCTTTTTTAAAGCCAAAATCCTGTCATGAAAATTTTCAACTTTTTTGAAGCTGAAATCTTTTCATGAAAATTTTCAACTTTTTTGAAGCCGAAATCTTTTCATGAAAATTTTCAACCTTTTTGAAATAGAAATCTTTTCATGAAAATTTTCAACATTTTTGAAGCCGAAATACTTCATTAAAGTTTTCAACTTTTTTGATGCTGAAATCTTTTCATGAACATTTTAAACTTTTTTGAAGCCGAAATCTTTTCATGAAAATGTTCAACTTTTTTGAAGCAGAAATCTTTTCATGAAAATCTTCGACTTTTTTGCAGCCGAAATACTTCATGAAAATCTTCAACCTTTTTGAAGCCGAAATACTTCATGAAAATTTTTACCTTTTTCAAAGCTAAAATCCTGTCACGAAAATTTTCAACTTTTTTGAAGCAGAAATCTTTTCATGAAAATCTTCAACTTCTTTGAAGCCGAAATACTTGATGAAAATTTTCAACTTTTTTGAAGCCGAAATCTTTTCATGAAAATTTTCAACTTTTTTGAAGCCGAAATACTTCATGAAAGTTTTGGAATTTTTTGAAGCCGAAATCTTTTAATGAAAATTTTCAACTTTTTTGAAGCAGAAATCTTTTCATGAAAATCTTCGACTTTTTTGAAGTCGAAATAGTTCATGAAAGTTTTCAACCTTTTTGAAGCCGAAATCTTTTAATGAAAATTTTCAACTTTTTTGAAGCAGAAATCTTTTCATGAAATACTTCGACTTTTTTGAAGCCGAAATAGTTGATGAAAATTCTTACCTTTTTTAAAGCCATAATGGTGTCATGAAAATTTTCAACTTTTTTGAAGCTGAAATCTTTTCATGAAAATTTTCAACTTTTTTGAAGCCGAAATCTTTTCATGTAAATTTTCAACTTTTTTGAAGCCGAAATCTTTTCATGAAAATTTTCAACTTTTTTGAAGCAGAAATCTTTTCATGAAAATTTTCAACTTTTTGGAGCCGAAATCTTGTCATGAAAATTTTTACCTTTTTTAAAGCCAAAATCCTGTCATGAAAATTTTCAAATTTTTTGAAGCAGAAATCTTTTCAAGAAAATCTTTGACTTTTTTGAAGCTGAAATCTTTTCATGAAAATCTTAGAATTTTTTGACGTCGAAAAAATTCATGAACATTTTCCACTTTTTTGAAGCCGAAATCTTTTCATGAAAATTTTCAAACTTTTTGAAGTCGAAATCTTTTCATGAAAATTTTCAACTTTTTTGAAGCAGAAATCTTTTCATGAAAATCGTTGACTTTTTTGAAGCCCAAATCTTTTCATGTAAATTTTCAACCTTTTTGAAGCCGAAATACTTCATGAAAGTTTTTGAATTTTTTGAAGCCGAAATCTTTTAATGAAAATTTTCAACTTTTTTGAAGCAGAAATCTTTTCATGAAAATCTTCGACTTTTTTGAAGTCGAAATAGTTCATGAAAGTTTTCAACCTTTTTGAAGCCGAAATACTTTATGAAAATTTTTACTTTTTGTAAAGCCAAAATCCTGTCATGAAAATTTTCAACTTTTTTGAAGCCGAAATCTTTTCATGAAAATGTTCAACTTTTTTGAAGCCGAAATCTTTTCATGAAAATTTTCAACTTTTTTGAAGCCGAAATCTTTTCATGAAAATTTTCAACTTTTTGGAGCCGAAATCTTGTCATGAAAGTTTTCATCTTTTTTGAAGTCTAAATCTTTTCATGAAAATTTTCAACTTTTTGGAGCCGAAATCTTGTCATGAAAATTTTCATCTTTTTTGAAGTCAAAATCTTTTCATGAAAATTTTCAACTTTTTGAAGCCGAAATCTTTTCATGAAAATTTTCATCTTTTTTGAAGCATAAATCTTTTCATCAAAATTTTAGACTTTTTTGAAGTCGAAAAAATTCATGGACATGTTCAACTTTTTTGAAGCCGAAATCTTGTCATGAAAATTTTCAACTTTTTTTAAGCCGAAATACTTCATGAAAATTTTCAACTTTTTTGAAGCCGAAATCTTTTCATGAAAATTTTCAAACTTTTTGAAGCCGAAATCTTTTCATGAAAATTTTCAACTTTTTTGAAGCAGAAATCTTTTCATGAAAATTTTCAACTTTTCTAAAGCAGAAATCTTTTGATGAAAATGTTTAACTTTTTTGAAGCCGAAATCTTTTCATGAAAATTTTCAAACTTTTGGAAGCCGAAATCTTTTCATGAACATTTTCAACTTTTTTGAAGCCGAAATCTTTTCATGAAAATTTTCAACTTTTTTTGATGCCGAAATCTTTTCATGAAAATTTTCAACTTTTTTGAAGCAGAAATCTTTTCATGAAAATCGTTGACTTTTTTGATGCCGAAATAGTTCATGAAAATTTTCAACTTTTTTGAAGCCGAAATACTTCATGAAAATTCTTACCTTTTTTAAAGCCATAATCCTGTCATGAAAATTTTCAATTTTTCTGAAGCTGAAATTATTTCATGAAAATTTTCAACTTTTTTGAAGCCGAAATCTTTTCATGAAAATCGTTGACTTTTTTGAAGCCCAAATCTTTTAATGTAAATTTTCAAACTTTTTGAAGCCGAAATCTTTTCATGAAAATTTTCAACCTTTTTGAAATAGAAATCTTTTCATGAAAATTTTCAACATTTTTGAAGCCGAAATACTTCATTAAAGTTTTCAACTTTTTTGATGCTGAAATCTTTTCATGAACATTTTAAACTTTTTTGAAGCCGAAATCTTTTCATGAAAATGTTCAACTTTTTTGAAGCAGAAATCTTTTCATGAAAATCTTCGACTTTTTTGCAGCCGAAATCTTTTCATGAAAATCTTCAACCTTTTTGAAGCCGAAATACTTCATGAAAATTTTTACCTTTTTCAAAGCTAAAATCCTGTCACGAAAATTTTCAACTTTTTTGAAGCAGAAATCTTTTCATGAAAATCTTCAACTTCTTTGAAGCCGAAATACTTGATGAAAATTTTCAACTTTTTTGAAGCCGAAATCTTTTCATGAAAATTTTCAACTTTTTTGAAGCAGAAATCTTTTCATGAAATACTTTGACTTTTTTGAAGCCGAAATACTTGATGAAAATTTTATACTTTTTTGAAGCCGAAATCTTTTCATGAAAATTTTCAACTTATTTGAAGCCGAAATCTTTTCATGAAAATTTTCAACTTTTTGGAGCCGAAATCTTGTCATGAAAATTTTTACCTTTTTTAAAGCCAAAATCCTGTCATGAAAATTTTCAAATTTTTTGAAGCAGAAATCTTTTCAAGAAAATCTTTGACTTTTTTGAAGCTGAAATCTTTTCATGAAAATCTTAGAATTTTTTGACGTCGAAAAAATTCATGAACATTTTCCACTTTTTTGAAGCCCAAATCTTTTCATGTAAATTTTCAACCTTTTTGAAGCCGAAATACTTCATGAAAGTTTTTGAATTTTTTGAAGCCGAAATCTTTTAATGAAAATTTTCAACTTTTTTGAAGCAGAAATCTTTTCATGAAAATCTTCGACTTTTTTGAAGTCGAAATAGTTCATGAAAGTTTTCAACCTTTTTGAAGCCGAAATACTTTATCAAAATTTTTACTTTTTGTAAAGCCAAAATCCTGTCATGAAAATTTTCAACTTTTTTGAAGCCGAAATCTTTTCATGAAAATGTTCAACTTTTTTGAAGCCGAAATCTTTTCATGAAAATTTTCAACTTTTTTGATGCCGAAATAGTTCATGAAAATTTTCAACTTTTTTGAAGCCGAAATCTTTTCATGAAAATTTTCAACTTTTTGAAGCCGAAATCTTTTCATGAAAATTTTCAACTTTTTTGAAGCCGAAATAATTCATGAAAATTTTTGACTTTTTTGAAAGCCGAAATCTTTTAATGTAAATTTTCAAATTTTTTGATGCCGAAATAGTTCATGAAAATTTTCAACTTTTTTGAAGCAGAAATCTTTTCATGAAAATTGTCAACTATTTTGAAGCAGAAATCTTTTAATGAAAATTTTTAACTTTTTTGAAGTTGAAAAAATACATGAAAATTTTCAACTTTTTGAAGCAGAAATCTTTTCATGAAAATTTTCAACTTTTTTGAAGCCGAAATACTTCATGAAAATTTTTGACTTTTTTGAAGCCGAAATCTTTTAATGTAAATTTTCAATTTTTTGATGCCGAAATAGTTCATGAAAATTTTCAACATTTTTGAAGCCGAAATCTATTCATGAAAATGTTCGACTTTTTTTAAGTCGAAAAAATTCATGAACATTTTCCACTTTTTTGAAGCCGAAATCTTCTCATGAAAATTTTCAAGTTTTTGAAGCAGAAATCGTTTCATGAAAATCTTAGACTTTTTTGAAGTCGAAAAAATTCATGAACATTTTCAACTTTTTTGAAGTGTAAATCTTTTCATGAAAATTTTCAACTTTTTTGAAGCCGAAATCTTTTCATGAAAATTTTCAAGTTTTTGAAGCAGAAATCTTTTCATGAAAATCTTAGACTTTTTTGAAGTCGAAAAAATTCATGAACATTTTCAACTTTTTTGAAGTGTAAATCTTTTCATGAAAATTTTCAACTTTTTTGAAGCCGAAATCTTTTCATGAAAATTTTCAAGTTTTTGAAGCAGAAATCTTTTCATGAAAATCTTAGACTTTTTTGAAGTCGAAAAAATTCATGAACATTTTCAACTTTTTTGAAGCCGAAATCTTTTCATGAAAATTTTCAAGTTTTTGAAGCAGAAATCTTTTCATGAAAATCTTAGACTTTTTTGAAGTCGAAAAAATTCATGAACATTTTCAACTTTTTTGAAGCCGAAATCTTTTCATGAACATTTTCAACTTTTTTGAAGCCGAAATCTTTTCATGAAAATTTTCAAGTTTTTGAAGCAGAAATCTTTTCATGAAAATCTTAGACTTTTTTGAAGTCGAAAAAATTCATGAACATTTTCAACTTTTTTGAAGTGTAAATCTTTTCATGAAAATTTTCAACTTTTTTGAAGCCGAAATCTTTTCATGAAAATTTTCAAGTTTTTGAAGCAGAAATCTTTTCATGAAAATCTTAGACTTTTTTGAAGTCGAAAAAATTCATGAACATTTTCAACTTTTTTGAAGTGTAAATCTTTTCATGAAAATTTTCAACTTTTTTGAAGCCGAAATCTTTTCATGAAAATTTTCAAGTTTTTGAAGCAGAAATCTTTTCATGAAAATCTTAGACTTTTTTCAAGTCGAAAAAATTCATGAACATTTTCAACTTTTTTGAAGTGTAAATCTTTTCATGAAAATTTTCAACTTTTTTGAAGCCGAAATCTTTTCATGAAAATTTTCAAGTTTTTGAAGCAGAAATCTTTTCATGAAAATCTTAGACTTTTTTGAAGTCGAAAAAATTCATGAACATTTTCAACTTTTTTGAAGTGTAAATCTTTTCATGAAAATTTTCAACTTTTTTGAAGCCGAAATCTTTTCATGAAAATTTTCAAGTTTTTGAAGCAGAAATATTTTCATGAAAATCTTAGACTTTTTTCAAGTCGAAAAAATTCATGAACATTTTCAACTTTTTTGAAGTGTAAATCTTTTCATGAAAATTTTCAACTTTTTTGAAGCCGAAATCTTTTCATGAAAATTTTTACCTTTTTTAAAGCCAAAATCCTGTCATGAAAAATTTATACTTTTTTGAAGCAGAAATCTATTCATGAAAATTTTCGACTTTATTCAAACTGATATTCTACATTTTCTAACTCAAAGTGTCGTTTCAAAGTAAAAATACTGTTAGAAGGAGTGATTCAGACAAAATTAGATGAAACAGCTGTACTGGTAACAAATGAGCGCAGTTACATGAAATGACATCAAAATCATCATTCCCTGAGCCAGACAACGCTATTAACAACTTTAGTGATCAAATTGAGCGTATCTTGCGAAGCTGAGCTCGAAAGTGACATGAAACATGTTTTTGAGACATAAAGTGACACTTACAGTGAATACCTGTCCTGACTACATTTTCTAACTGAAAGCGTCGTTTCAAAGTAAAAATACTGTTAGAAGGAGTGATTCAGACAAAATTAGATGAAACAGCTGTACTGGTAACAAATGAGCGCAGTTACATGAAATGACATCAAAATCAACATTCCCTGAGCCAGACAACGCTATTAACAGCTTTAGTGATCAAATTGAGCGTATCTTGCGAAGCTGAGCTCGAAAGTGACATGAAACATGTTTTTCAGACAAAAAGTGACACTTACTGTTCAGACTGCATTTTCTAACTCAAAGTGTCGTTTCAAAGTAAAAATACTGTTAGAAGGAGTTTTTCAGGCAAAATTAGATGAAACAGCTGTAGTGGTAAAAAATGAGCGCAGTTACATGAAATGACATCAAAATCAACATTCCCTGAGCCAGACAACGCTATTAACAGCTTTAGTGATCAAATTGAGCGTATCTTGCGAAGCTGAGCTCGAAAGTGACATGAAACATGTTTTTCAGACATAAAGTGACACTTACAGTGAATACCTGTTCTGACTACATTTTCTAACTCAAAGCGTCGTTTCAAAGTAAAAATACTGTTAGAAGGAGTGTTTCAGACAAAATTAGTTGAAACAGCTGTACTGCTAACAATCAACGATATTAACAGCTTTAGTGATCAAATTGAGCGTATCTTGCGAAGCTGAGCTCGAAAGTGACATGAAACATGTTTTTGAGACATAAAGTGACACTTACTGTTCAAAACATGTTTCATGTCACTTTCGAGCACAACTTCGCAAGATACGCTCAATTTGATCACTAAAGCTTTTAATAGCGTTGTCTGGCTCAGGGAATGTTGCTTTTGATGTTATTTCATGTAACTGCGCTCATTTGTTACCAGTGCTGCTGTTTCATCTTATTTTTGATGAATCACTCCTTCTAACAGTATTTTTACTTTGAAACGACACTTTGAGTTAGAAAATGTAGTCAGGACAGGTATTCACTGTAAGTGTCACTTTATTTCTCAAAAACATGTTTCATGTCACTTTCGAGCTCAGCTTCGCAAGAAACGCTCAATTTGATCACTAAAGCTGTTAATAGCGTTGTCTGGCTCAGGGAATGTTGATTTTGATGTCATTTCATGTAACTGCGCTCATTTGTTACCAGTGCTGCTGTTTCATCTAATTTTGTCTGAATCACTCCTTCTAACAGTATTTTTACTTTGAAACGACACTTTGAGTTAGAAAATGTAGTCAGGACAGGTATTCACTGTAAGTGTCACTTTATGTCTGAAAAACATGTTTCATGTCACTTTCGAGCTCAGCTTCGCAAGATACGCTCAATTTGATCACTAAAGCTGTTAATAGCGTTGTCTGGCTCAGGGAATGTTGATTTTGATGTCATTTCATGTAACTGCGCTCATTTTTTACCACTACAGCTGTTTCATCTAATTTTGCCTGAAAAACTCCTTCTAACAGTATTTTTACTTTGAAACGACACTTTGAGTTAGAAAATGCAGTCTGAACAGTAAGTGTCACTTTTTGTCTGAAAAACATGTTTCATGTCACTTTCGAGCTCAGCTTCGCAAGATACGCTCAATTTGATCACTAAAGCTGTTAATATCGTTGTTTGTTACCAGTACAGCTGTTTCATCTAATTTTGTCTGAATCACTCCCTCTAACAGTATTTTTACTTTGAAACGACACTTTGAGTTAGAAAATGTAGTCTGAACAGTAAGTGTCACTTTATGTCTGAAAAACATGTTTCATGTCACTTTCGAGCTCAGCTTCGCAAGATACGCTCAATTTGATCACTAAAGCTGTTAATAGCGTTGTCTGGCTCAGGGAATATTGATTTTGATGTCATTTCATGTAACTGCGCTCATTTGTTACCAGTACAGCTGTTTCATCTAATATTGTCTGAATCACTCCTTCTAACAGTATTTTTACTTTGAAACGGCACTTTGAGTTAGAAAATGTAGTCTGAACAGTAAGTGTCACTTTATGTCTCAAAAACATGTTTCATGTCACTTTCGAGCTCAGCTTCGCAAGATACGCTCAATTTGATCACTAAAGCTGTTAATATCGTTGTTTGTTACCAGTACAGCTGTTTCATCTAATTTTGTCTGAATCACGCCTTCTAACAGTATTTTTACTTTGAAACGACACTTTGAGTGAGAAAATGTAGTCTGAAAAGTAAGTGTCACTTTATGTCCCAAAAACATGTTTCATGTCACTTTCGAGCTCAGCTTCGCAAGATACGCTCAATTTGATCACTAAAGCTGTTAATAGCGTTTTCTGGCTCAGGGAATGTTGATTTTGATGTCATTTCATGTAACTGCGCTCATTTCTTACCAGTACAGCTGTTTCATCTAATTTTGTCTGAATCACTCCTTCTAACAGTATTTTTACTTTGAAACGACACTTTGAGTTAGAAAATGTAGAATATCAGTTTGAATAAAGTTGAAAATTTACATATAAAGATTTCAGCTTTAAAAAAGTTGAAAACTTTCATGAAGTATTTCAGCTTTGAAAAAGTTGAAAACTTTCATGAAGTATTTCGACTTCAAAAAAGTTGAAAATTTTCATGAAAAGATTTCATTTTCAAAAAAGTTCAAAATTTACATGAAAAGATTTCTGTTTCAAAAAAGTTGAAAATTTCAAGCTTTTTAAAAAGTTGAAAATTTTCATGAAGTATTTTTGCTTCAAAAAGTTGAAAACTTTCATGAAAAGATTTCGGCTTCAAAAAAGTTGAAAATTTTCATGAAAAGATTTCTGCTTCAAAATTTTCATGAAAAGATTCATGAAAAGATTTCGGATTTAAAAAAAGTTGAAAATTTTAATGAAAACATTTCGGCTTCAAAAAAGTTGAAAATTTTCATGAAGTATTTCGGTTTCAAAAAAGTTGAAAATTTACATGAAAAGATTTCTGCTTAAAAAAATTGAAAATTTTCATGAAAAGATTTCTGCTTGAAAATTTTCATAAAAGTATTTCTGCATTAAAAAAGTCAAAGATTTTCATGAAAAGATTTCGGATTTAAAAAAGTTGAAAATTTTCATAAAAAGATTTCTGCTTCAAAAAAGTTGAAAATTTTCATGAAAAGATTTAGGCTTCAAAAAAGTCGAAGATTTTCATGAAAAGATTTCTGCATGAAAATTTTCATGAAAAGATTTCTGCTTCAAAAAAGTCGAAGATTTTCATGAAAAGATTTCGGCTACAAAAAAGTTGAAAATTTTCATAAAAAGATTTCTGCTTCAAAAAAGTCGAAGATTTTCATGAAAAGATTTCGGCTACAAAAAAGTTGAAAATTTTCATAAAAAGATTTCTGCTTCAAAAAAGTCGAAGATTTTCATGAAAAGATTTCGGCTTCAAAAAAGTTGAAAATTTTCATGAAGTATTTTGGTTTCAAAAAAGTTGAAAATTTACATGAAAAGATTTCGGCTTCAAAAAAGTTGAAAATTTTCATGAAAAGATTTCTGCTTTAAAATTTTCATGAAAAGATTTCTGCTTCAACAAAGTTGAAAATTTTCATGAAAAGATTTCTGCTTCAACAAAATTGAAATTTTTCATTACAGGATTTTGGCTTTAAAAAAGTTGAAAATTTTCATGAAAAGATTTCTGCTTCAACAAAATTGAAATTTTTCATTACAGGATTTTGGCTTTAAAAAAGTTGAAAATTTTCATGAAAAGATTTCTGCTTCAACAAAGTTGAAAATTTTCATAAAAAGATTTCTGCTTCAAAAAAGTCGAAGATTTTCATGAAAAGATTTCGGCTTCAAAAAAGTCAAAAATTTTCATGAAGTATTTTGGTTTCAAAAAAGTTGAAAATTTACATGAAAAGATTTCAGCTTCAAAAAAGTTGAAAATTTTCATGAAAAGATTTCTGCTTTAAAATTTTCATGAAAAGATTTCTGCTTCGACAAAGTTGAAAATTTTCATGAAAAGATTACTGCTTCAACAAAGTTAAAAATTTTCATGAAAAGATTTAGCCTTCAAAAAAGTTGAAAATTTTCATGAAAAGATTTCGGCTTCAAAAAAGTTGAACATTTTCATGAAGTATTTCAGCTTCAAAAAATTTGAAAATTTTGATGAAAAGATTTTTGCTTCAAAAAAGTTGAAGATCTTCATGAAACGATTTCTGCTTCAAAAAAGTTGAACATTTTCATGAAAAAATTTCAGCTTCAAAAAAGTTGAAAATTTTCATGAAGTATTTCGGTTTCAAAAAAGTTAAAAATTTACATGAAAAGATTTCGGCTTCAAAAAAGTTGAAAATTTTGATGAAAAGGTTTCATTTTCAAAAAAGTTGATAATTTTTATGAAAAGATTTCTGCTTCAAAAAAGTTGAAAATTTTCATGAAAAGATTTTGGCTTCAAAAAAGTTGAAAATTTCCATGAAAAGATTTCAGCTTCAACAAAATTGAAATTTTTCATGAAAAGATTTCGGCTTCAACAAAGTTGAAAATTTTCATGACAGGATTTTGGCTTTAAAAAAGGTAAAAAATTTCATGAAGTATTTCAGCTTCAAAAAATTTGAAAATTTTGATGAAAAGATTTCTGCTTCAAAAAAGTTCAAAATTTTCATGAAAAGATTTCGGCTTCAAAAAAGTAGAACATTTCCATGAAGTATTTCTGCTTCAAAAAAGTTGAAGATTTTCATGAAAAGATTTTTGCTTCAAAAAAGTTGAAAATTTTCATGAAGTATTTCGGTTTCAAAAAAGTTAAAAATTTACATGAAAAGATTTCGGCTTCAAAAAAGTTGAAAATTTTGATGAAAAGGTTTCATTTTCAAAAAAGTTGATAATTTTTATGAAAAGATTTCTGCTTCAAAAAAGTTGAAAATTTTCATGAAAAGATTTTGGCTTCAAAAAAGTTGAAAATTTCCATGAAAAGATTTCTGCTTCAAAAAAGTTGAAAATTTTCATAAAAAGATTTCTGCTTCAAAAAAGTCGAAGATTTTCATGAAAAGATTTCGGCTTCAAAAAAGTCAAAAATTTTCATGAAGTATTTTGGTTTCAAAAAAGTTGAAAATTTACATGAAAAGATTTCAGCTTCAAAAAAGTTGAAAATTTTCATGAAAAGATTTCTGCTTTAAAATTTTCATGAAAAGATTTCTGCTTCAACAAAGTTGAAAATTTTCATGAAAAGATTACTGCTTCAACAAAGTTAAAAATTTTCATGAAAAGATTTAGCCTTCAAAAAAGTTGAAAATTTTCATGAAAAGATTTCGGCTTCAAAAAAGTTGAACATTTTCATGAAGTATTTCAGCTTCAAAAAATTTGAAAATTTTGATGAAAAGATTTTTGCTTCAAAAAAGTTGAAGATCTTCATGAAACGATTTCTGCTTCAAAAAAGTTGAACATTTTCATGAAAAAATTTCAGCTTCAAAAAAGTTGAAAATTTTCATGAAGTATTTCGGTTTCAAAAAAGTTAAAAATTTACATGAAAAGATTTCGGCTTCAAAAAAGTTGAAAATTTTGATGAAAAGGTTTCATTTTCAAAAAAGTTGATAATTTTTATGAAAAGATTTCTGCTTCAAAAAAGTTGAAAATTTTCATGAAAAGATTTTGGCTTCAAAAAAGTTGAAAATTTCCATGAAAAGATTTCAGCTTCAACAAAATTGAAATTTTTCATGAAAAGAGTTCGGCTTCAAAAAAGTTGAACATTTTCATAAAGTATTTCTGCTTCAAAAAAGTTGAAGATTTTCATGAAAAGATTTCGGCTTCAACAAAGTTGAAAATTTTCATGACAGGATTTTGGCTTTAAAAAAGGTAAAAAATTTCATGAAGTATTTCAGCTTCAAAAAATTTGAAAATTTTGATGAAAAGATTTCTGCTTCAAAAAAGTTCAAAATTTTCATGAAAAGATTTCGGCTTCAAAAAATTTGAACATTTCCATGAAGTATTTCTGCTTCAAAAAAGTTGAAGATTTTCATGAAAAGATTTTTGCTTCAAAAAAGTTGAAGATCTTCATGAAACGATTTCTGCTTCAAAAAAGTTGAACATTTTCATGAAAAAATTTCAGCTTCAAAAAAGTTGAAAATTTTCATGAAGTATTTCGGTTTCAAAAAAGTTAAAAATTTACATGAAAAGATTTCGGCTTCAAAAAAGTTGAAAACTTTCATGAAAAGATTTCGGCTTCAAAAAAGTCAAAGATTTTCATGAAGTATTTCGGCTTCAAAAAAGTTGAAAATTTTCATGAAGTATTTCGGTTTCAAAAAAGTTAAAAATTTACATGAAAAGATTTCGGCTTCAAAAAAGTCAAAAATTTTCATGAAGTATTTCGGTTTCAAAAAAGTTAAAAATTTACATGAAAAGATTTCGGCTTCAAAAAAGTCAAAAATTTTGATGAAAAGGTTTCATTTTCAAAAAAGTTGATAATTTTGATGAAAAGATTTCTGCTTCAAAAAAGTTCAAAATTTTCATGAAAAGATTTCGGCTTTAAAAAAGTTGAAAACTTTCATGAAAAGATTTCGGCTTCAAAAAAGTCAAAGATTTTCATGAAGTATTTCGGCTTCAAAAAAGTTGAAAATTTTCATGAAAATCTTCGACTTTCTTCATGCTGGCTGAGTTTTTCTTTGTTCTATCTTTTGAAATCAATTTATTTTATGATTGAATATTCCAAGTATTCTTTAAATATCTTGTTTTTGATTACCACCAATCACTATTTCCATTTTTACTTTCATGCTTTATGAACAAAAATAGCTTTTTTTATTACTACATCAAGTTTACACACATGGGTCAAAAATGACCCATACATCCAAGTGTGATTTAAAATTAAATGAATTAATACTATAATAATAATTTGTTTCAAGTAATTACTTTAGCAGTGAGTGGAGCCAAACACTTATGTATTTCATATTTGCAACATGTTTATTTGTCATTTTGTCACACATACACATACCTCTGATAACAGATAACACGGCTGTTGAACTGAACTGTATCTGTAATTTAACAACTGTAAACTGGTGAATGTGACCAAACAAAATGAAATACAACTGAACACATCACTAGAGCACAAATTGCCTTCTCAATTTTGACATGCCTCACAAATGATCACTAAGAGTTTGTGCTCCTTGCACACAGGCCTGGTGCACTGGGAACACTAGCTGCTGACTTTTCTGTCTTTGGTAACTGGGCAGATCGTGCACCTCTTCCTCTTCCTTTGGCCCTCCTGTCTGATGTCCTCTTGTGGCTGGGTGGTGGCTGTGTTTTGTTTTTTAAACCCACATCTTCCCATTGTTTCTTCTTCTGACTGCTGTCATCCACTGCTTTGTCATCATGCATAGTGCTCAGGAGGACAACAGCTTTTCCCTTCTTCTGCACATAGCTCACCATGGTCATGTTGCCATTGAATCCGAATTCTGAGCTATGAATCTCCCGTGATTTGGATGGCTTCATGATAGGTGGTATGTCCGATTTGTTCTGGCAAAGAGTCCCAACAATGGTCAGGTTCTTCTCGAGGAGCTTCTCAGCCAGCGGGACACTGGTGAAGAAGTTGCTAATTGTGATGTTGCGACCTATGAGAGGGGGAAAAGATTGTAAATTTACTCGACATGGAATTCTTTAAACTCTAACGCCATAATCTGTTGCATTGCATTGCATTTTATTCTGTTTTACTATTTTGCTTACAGAGAAATCAAATAAAAAAATAAAATACACATTATTAAAGATTGGGAAAAAGTATGTAGGTATTGTGCTAAAACTTAATACATTAGTTTCTCTATTGTACTTTACATTCACCTGTCTGTCTGATTCCACTGCACAATTGCTGGACGACATTCTCTCCAAGGTTCCTCTGAACCTGGCTGTCTCCCGGTATAGACAATTCCATCTATTGCATAAGGTACCCTTGCGTCGCACATCCAGAAGATTTTTATCCCATATTTTGCAGGCTTGCTGGGCATGTGTTGCCGTAACTTGCACCTGCCTCGGAATGGCACAAGCTGCTCATCTATGGTGACACAGTCACTGGGGATGAACTTTCTTCTGCAGTTGTCCAGGAAACAGTCCCACACGTACCTAAATGTCGCCATGTGGTGTGTTTCCAGCCGCAGAGCCCTGGTCCTCTTGTCGTCAAACCGTATGACGCGGCGGATATCTTCATATCTCCTAAGCCCCATGGTGGCCTTGTAAATTGGATTTTGCAGCGGATCCACAAACAGCTCCTGCAAGGCCACATCCCAGCTCTTCTCCCCCCCTGCAAGAATTGATGAAGGCCATCAATTCTTCTTTATCAATGCTTCTCCACTCTTTCCCTTTTGCTGTGGCTGTTCTTCGTCCCTCTAAGTTGGTACATATTAGAACCTCCTCAATGATGTTGTCACTCATGAACATATCCCAGGCATCTTTTGGTGAAACAGCTGGTGATCCAGGTGTAGGTCCTGGGCAGCTCCTCAGAATGTTATGGCTTCTTGTTCTGCCATGAATGGGGGGATTCTCATTCCAGTAAGATCCGTTTTTACTCAATCTATTGGACTGGGTCTGAGTTTCCTCTTCAGAGGACTCATCAGATGAGTCTTCTGTATCATCAGAGGAGTCTTCTTCATGGATTCCCAGACACACCCACAACTCCAGCTTGACCCTCTGGCAAATATTCTGGGTCATCATCATCAGAAATTTCAGACTCTGAATCAAGACAAATTGCCTCCTCATCTGGTTCTTCCTGCAGCATCGCTACAACCATCTCAGTAGTAAATCTGGGACCAGCCATACTCTGGATAAAGAAAATCAAAAGCACAATAAAATTTTCAGATGCACATCAATATACATACACATACATAGAGTTTTATTTTGGTGACTTGGCTAAGTAGCTTAGCTAAGTACTTTGCTAAGTAGCCTAGCAATCTACATAATAGTTAGCTAACTACAATAGAATTAGCTAACTAAAATAGAAGTGTCAACAGCTAGCTAGCTAATAGTAATTACTTGTAACTTTCTGACAAGTAATGTACTCACTCTCAAGGTAACCTAAACCTAATCAAATGTTATGTACAGTTATCTTTCACAATTGTCATCAAATATTTTCTAAAGTGATGTTAGAACAATTTAAAAACAATACTTACATGTATTAGATGTTCCAAGGGAGCTGTGCTGAGCTGTGAAATGTCTGAAACAACCACGTTTCACAGCAAATGCTATAGTAAATGCATGTGGGTCGTTTCTGGGGTCGTTTCTGACTTGATGTAGAAATACAAAAGCTGTGCTCGTTCATAAAGTAAGAAAGGAAAAATACAAATGATGATTTGTGCTTAACAAAAACAAGATATTTACTGCATACTTGGAAAAGAAAATGATAAAATGTATTTATTTCAAAGATATATCATAGAAACACTCAGCCATACATGAAATAACATAGAAAGTGGATTCATTTTTGACCCATGTTGTGCATTAGAAGGGTAATGATACAAAAATGTTTTTTATTCAAAAAGTAAGAAAGGAAAAAATAAAATAAGGATGTATGATGATCAAAAACAAGTTAATTGAGGAATACCTTGAATACTGAATGAAGAGATGAATTTATTGCAAAGATGTAGAAAATAAAAACTCAACCGGGTCACTTTGACATTTTTAAAGCAGAAATACTTCATGAAAATTTTCAACTTTTTTGAAGCCAAAATCTTTTCATGAAAATTTTCAACTTTTTTGAAGCAGAAATCTTTTCATGAAATACTTCGACTTTTTTGAAGCCGAAATACTTGATGAAAATTCTTACCTTTTTTAAAGCCATAATGCTGTCATGAAAATTTTCAACTTTTTTGAAGCTGAAATCGTTTCATGAAAATTTTCAACTTTTTTGAAGCCGAAATCTTTTCATGTAAATTTTCAACTTTTTTGAAGCCGAAATCTTTTCATAAAAATTTTCAACTTTTTTGAAGCAGAAATCTTTTCATGAAATACTTTGACTTTTTTGAAGCCGAAATACTTGATGAAAATTTTCAACTTTTTTGAAGCCGAAATCTTTTCATGAAAATGTTCAACTTTTTGGAGCCGAAATCTTTTCATGAAAATTTTCAACTTTTTGGAGCCGAAATCTTGTCATGAAAATTTTTACCTTTTTTAAAGCCAAAATCCTGTCATGAAAATTTTCAACTTTTTTGAAGCAGAAATCTTTTCAAGAAAATCTTTGACTTTTTTGAAGCTGAAATCTTTTCATGAAAATTTTCAACTTTTTTGAAGCCGAAATCTTTTCATGAAAATTTTCAACCTTTTTGAAATAGAAATCTTTTCATGAAAATTTTCAACATTTTTGAAGCCGAAATACTTCATGAAAATCTTCAACCTTTTTGAAGCCGAAATACTTCATGAAAATTTTTACCTTTTTCAAAGCTAAAATCCTGTCACGAAAATTTTCAACTTTTTTGAAGCAGAAATCTTTTCATGAAAATCTTCAACTTCTTTGAAGCCGAAATACTTGATGAAAATTTTCAACTTTTTTGAAGCCGAAATCTTTTCATGAAAATTTTCAACTTTTTTGAAGCCGAAATACTTCATGAAAGTTTTGGAATTTTTTGAAGCCGAAATCTTTTAATGAAAATTTTCAACTTTTTTGAAGCAGAAATCTTTTCATGAAAATCTTCGACTTTTTTGAAGTCGAAATAGTTCATGAAAGTTTTCAACCTTTTTGAAGCCGAAATCTTTTAATGAAAATTTTCAACTTTTTTGAAGCAGAAATCTTTTCATGAAATACTTCGACTTTTTTGAAGCCGAAATAGTTGATGAAAATTCTTACCTTTTTTAAAGCCATAATGGTGTCATGAAAATTTTCAACTTTTTTGAAGCTGAAATCTTTTCATGAAAATTTTCAACTTTTTTGAAGCCGAAATCTTTTCATGTAAATTTTCAACTTTTTTGAAGCCGAAATCTTTTCATGAAAATTTTCAACTTTTTTGAAGCCGAAATCTTTTCATGAAAATTTTCAACTTTTTGGAGCCGAAATCTTGTCATGAAAATTTTTACCTTTTTTAAAGCCAAAATCCTGTCATGAAAATTTTCAACTTTTTTGAAGCTGAAATCTTTTCATGAAAATTTTCAACTTTTTTGAAGCCGAAATCTTTTCATGAAAATTTTCAACCTTTTTGAAATAGAAATTTTTTCATGAAAATTTTCAACATTTTTGAAGCCGAAATACTTCATTAAAGTTTTCAACTTTTTTGATGCTGAAATCTTTTCATGAACATTTTAAACTTTTTTGAAGCCGAAATCTTTTCATGAAAATGTTCAACTTTTTTGAAGCAGAAATCTTTTCATGAAAATCTTCGACTTTTTTGCAGCCGAAATACTTCATGAAAATCTTCAACCTTTTTGAAGCCGAAATACTTCATGAAAATTTTTACCTTTTTCAAAGCTAAAATCCTGTCACGAAAATTTTCAACTTTTTTGAAGCAGAAATCTTTTCATGAAAATCTTCAACTTCTTTGAAGCCGAAATACTTGATGAAAATTTTCAACTTTTTTGAAGCCGAAATCTTTTCATGAAAATTTTCAACTTTTTTGAAGCCGAAATACTTCATGAAAGTTTTGGAATTTTTTGAAGCCGAAATCTTTTAATGAAAATTTTCAACTTTTTTGAAGCAGAAATCTTTTCATGAAAATCTTCGACTTTTTTGAAGTCGAAATAGTTCATGAAAGTTTTCAACCTTTTTGAAGCCGAAATCTTTTAATGAAAATTTTCAACTTTTTTGAAGCAGAAATCTTTTCATGAAATACTTCGACTTTTTTGAAGCCGAAATAGTTGATGAAAATTCTTACCTTTTTTAAAGCCATAATGGTGTCATGAAAATTTTCAACTTTTTTGAAGCTGAAATCTTTTCATGAAAATTTTCAACTTTTTTGAAGCCGAAATCTTTTCATGTAAATTTTCAACTTTTTTGAAGCCGAAATCTTTTCATGAAAATTTTCAACTTTTTTGAAGCAGAAATCTTTTCATGAAAATTTTCAACTTTTTGGAGCCGAAATCTTGTCATGAAAATTTTTACCTTTTTTAAAGCCAAAATCCTGTCATGAAAATTTTCAAATTTTTTGAAGCAGAAATCTTTTCAAGAAAATCTTTGACTTTTTTGAAGCTGAAATCTTTTCATGAAAATCTTAGAATTTTTTGACGTCGAAAAAATTCATGAACATTTTCCACTTTTTTGAAGCCGAAATCTTTTCATGAAAATTTTCAAACTTTTTGAAGTCGAAATCTTTTCATGAAAATTTTCAACTTTTTTGAAGCAGAAATCTTTTCATGAAAATCGTTGACTTTTTTGAAGCCCAAATCTTTTCATGTAAATTTTCAACCTTTTTGAAGCCGAAATACTTCATGAAAGTTTTTGAATTTTTTGAAGCCGAAATCTTTTAATGAAAATTTTCAACTTTTTTGAAGCAGAAATCTTTTCATGAAAATCTTCGACTTTTTTGAAGTCGAAATAGTTCATGAAAGTTTTCAACCTTTTTGAAGCCGAAATACTTTATGAAAATTTTTACTTTTTGTAAAGCCAAAATCCTGTCATGAAAATTTTCAACTTTTTTGAAGCCGAAATCTTTTCATGAAAATGTTCAACTTTTTTGAAGCCGAAATCTTTTCATGAAAATTTTCAACTTTTTTGAAGCCGAAATCTTTTCATGAAAATTTTCAACTTTTTGGAGCCGAAATCTTGTCATGAAAGTTTTCATCTTTTTTGAAGTCTAAATCTTTTCATGAAAATTTTCAACTTTTTGGAGCCGAAATCTTGTCATGAAAATTTTCATCTTTTTTGAAGTCAAAATCTTTTCATGAAAATTTTCAACTTTTTGAAGCCGAAATCTTTTCATGAAAATTTTCATCTTTTTTGAAGCATAAATCTTTTCATCAAAATTTTAGACTTTTTTGAAGTCGAAAAAATTCATGGACATGTTCAACTTTTTTGAAGCCGAAATCTTGTCATGAAAATTTTCAACTTTTTTTAAGCCGAAATACTTCATGAAAATTTTCAACTTTTTTGAAGCCGAAATCTTTTCATGAAAATTTTCAAACTTTTTGAAGCCGAAATCTTTTCATGAAAATTTTCAACTTTTTTGAAGCAGAAATCTTTTCATGAAAATTTTCAACTTTTCTAAAGCAGAAATCTTTTGATGAAAATGTTTAACTTTTTTGAAGCCGAAATCTTTTCATGAAAATTTTCAAACTTTTTGAAGCCGAAATCTTTTCATGAACATTTTCAACTTTTTTGAAGCCGAAATCTTTTCATGAAAATTTTCAACTTTTTTTGATGCCGAAATCTTTTCATGAAAATTTTCAACTTTTTTGAAGCAGAAATCTTTTCATGAAAATCGTTGACTTTTTTGATGCCGAAATAGTTCATGAAAATTTTCAACTTTTTTGAAGCCGAAATCTTTTCATGAAAATCGTTGACTTTTTTGAAGCCCAAATCTTTTAATGTAAATTTTCAAACTTTTTGAAGCCGAAATCTTTTCATGAAAATTTTCAACCTTTTTGAAATAGAAATCTTTTCATGAAAATTTTCAACATTTTTGAAGCCGAAATACTTCATTAAAGTTTTCAACTTTTTTGATGCTGAAATCTTTTCATGAACATTTTCAACTTTTTTGAAGCCGAAATCTTTTCATGAAAATGTTCAACTTTTTTGAAGCAGAAATCTTTTCATGAAAATCTTCGACTTTTTTGCAGCCGAAATACTTCATGAAAATCTTCAACCTTTTTGAAGCCGAAATACTTCATGAAAATTTTTACCTTTTTCAAAGCTAAAATCCTGTCACGAAAATTTTCAACTTTTTTGAAGCAGAAATCTTTTCATGAAAATCTTCAACTTCTTTGAAGCCGAAATACTTGATGAAAATTTTCAACTTTTTTGAAGCCGAAATCTTTTCATGAAAATTTTCAACTTTTTTGAAGCAGAAATCTTTTCATGAAATACTTTGACTTTTTTGAAGCCGAAATACTTGATGAAAATTTTATACTTTTTTGAAGCCGAAATCTTTTCATGAAAATTTTCAACTTATTTGAAGCCGAAATCTTTTCATGAAAATTTTCAACTTTTTGGAGCCGAAATCTTGTCATGAAAATTTTTACCTTTTTTAAAGCCAAAATCCTGTCATGAAAATTTTCAAATTTTTTGAAGCAGAAATCTTTTCAAGAAAATCTTTGACTTTTTTGAAGCTGAAATCTTTTCATGAAAATCTTAGAATTTTTTGACGTCGAAAAAATTCATGAACATTTTCCACTTTTTTGAAGCCGAAATCTTTTCATGAAAATTTTCAAACTTTTTGAAGTCGAAATCTTTTCATGAAAATTTTCAACTTTTTTGAAGCAGAAATCTTTTCATGAAAATCGTTGACTTTTTTGAAGCCCAAATCTTTTCATGTAAATTTTCAACCTTTTTGAAGCCGAAATACTTCATGAAAGTTTTTGAATTTTTTGAAGCCGAAATCTTTTAATGAAAATTTTCAACTTTTTTGAAGCAGAAATCTTTTCATGAAAATCTTCGACTTTTTTGAAGTCGAAATAGTTCATGAAAGTTTTCAACCTTTTTGAAGCCGAAATACTTTATCAAAATTTTTACTTTTTGTAAAGCCAAAATCCTGTCATGAAAATTTTCAACTTTTTTGAAGCCGAAATCTTTTCATGAAAATGTTCAACTTTTTTGAAGCCGAAATCTTTTCATGAAAATTTTCAACTTTTTTGATGCCGAAATAGTTCATGAAAATTTTCAACTTTTTTGAAGCCGAAATCTTTTCATGAAAATTGTCAACTATTTTGAAGCAGAAATCTTTTAATGAAAATTTTTAACTTTTTTTAAGTTGAAAAAATACATGAAAATTTTCAACTTTTTGAAGCAGAAATCTTTTCATGAAAATTTTCAACTTTTTTGAAGCCGAAATACTTCATGAAAATTTTTGACTTTTTTGAAGCCGAAATCTTTTAATGTAAATTTTCAATTTTTTGATGCCGAAATAGTTCATGAAAATTTTCAACATTTTTGAAGCCGAAATCTATTCATGAAAATGTTCGACTTTTTTTAAGTCGAAAAAATTCATGAACATTTTCCACTTTTTTGAAGCCGAAATCTTCTCATGAAAATTTTCAAGTTTTTGAAGCAGAAATCGTTTCATGAAAATCTTAGACTTTTTTGAAGTCGAAAAAATTCATGAACATTTTCAACTTTTTTGAAGTGTAAATCTTTTCATGAAAATTTTCAACTTTTTTGAAGCCGAAATCTTTTCATGAAAATTTTCAAGTTTTTGAAGCAGAAATCTTTTCATGAAAATCTTAGACTTTTTTGAAGTCGAAAAAATTCATGAACATTTTCAACTTTTTTGAAGTGTAAATCTTTTCATGAAAATTTTCAACTTTTTTGAAGCCGAAATCTTTTCATGAAAATTTTCAAGTTTTTGAAGCAGAAATCTTTTCATGAAAATCTTAGACTTTTTTGAAGTCGAAAAAATTCATGAACATTTTCAACTTTTTTGAAGCCGAAATCTTTTCATGAAAATTTTCAAGTTTTTGAAGCAGAAATCTTTTCATGAAAATCTTAGACTTTTTTGAAGTCGAAAAAATTCATGAACATTTTCAACTTTTTTGAAGCCGAAATCTTTTCATGAAAATTTTCAACTTTTTTGAAGCCGAAATCTTTTCATGAAAATCTTAGACTTTTTTGAAGTCGAAAAAATTCATGAACATTTTCAACTTTTTTGAAGTGTAAATCTTTTCATGAAAATTTTCAACTTTTTTGAAGCCGAAATCTTTTCATGAAAATTTTCAAGTTTTTGAAGCAGAAATCTTTTCATGAAAACCTTAGACTTTTTTCAAGTCGAAAAAATTCATGAACATTTTCAACTTTTTTGAAGTGTAAATCTTTTCATGAAAATTTTCAACTTTTTTGAAGCCGAAATCTTTTCATGAAAATTTTCAAGTTTTTGAAGCAGAAATCTTTTCATGAAAATCTTAGACTTTTTTGAAGTCGAAAAAATTCATGAACATTTTCAACTTTTTTGAAGTGTAAATCTTTTCATGAAAATTTTCAACTTTTTTGAAGCCGAAATCTTTTCATGAAAATTTTTACCTTTTTTAAAGCCAAAATCCTGTCATGAAAAATTTATACTTTTTTGAAGCAGAAATCTATTCATGAAAATTTTCGACTTTATTCAAACTGATATTCTACATTTTCTAACTCAAAGTGTCGTTTCAAAGTAAAAATACTGTTAGAAGGAGTGATTCAGACAAAATTAGATGAAACAGCTGTACTGGTAACAAATGAGCGCAGTTACATGAAATGACATCAAAATCATCATTCCCTGAGCCAGACAACGCTATTAACAACTTTAGTGATCAAATTGAGCGTATCTTGCGAAGCTGAGCTCGAAAGTGACATGAAACATGTTTTTCAGACATAAAGTGACACTTACAGTGAATACCTGTCCTGACTACATTTTCTAACTGAAAGCGTCGTTTCAAAGTAAAAATACTGTTAGAAGGAGTGATTCAGACAAAATTAGATGAAACAGCTGTACTGGTAACAAATGAGCGCAGTTACATGAAATGACATCAAAATCAACATTCCCTGAGCCAGACAACGCTATTAACAGCTTTAGTGATCAAATTGAGCGTATCTTGCGAAGCTGAGCTCGAAAGTGACATGAAACATGTTTTTCAGACAAAAAGTGACACTTACTGTTCAGACTGCATTTTCTAACTCAAAGTGTCGTTTCAAAGTAAAAATACTGTTAGAAGGAGTTTTTCAGGCAAAATTAGATGAAACAGCTGTAGTGGTAAAAAATGAGCGCAGTTACATGAAATGACATCAAAATCAACATTCCCTGAGCCAGACAACGCTATTAACAGCTTTAGTGATCAAATTGAGCGTATCTTGCGAAGCTGAGCTCGAAAGTGACATGAAACATGTTTTTCAGACATAAAGTGACACTTACTGTTCAGACTACATTTTCTAACTCAAAGTGTCGTTTCAAAGTAAAAATACTGTTAGAGGGAGTGATTCAGACAAAATTAGATGA
This sequence comes from Labrus bergylta, assembly GCF_963930695.1. Lineage (NCBI taxonomy): Eukaryota > Metazoa > Chordata > Actinopteri > Labriformes > Labridae > Labrus > Labrus bergylta. Next base: position 21,858 of record NW_027077304.1, on the reverse strand, counting down.
AACAGCTGTACTGGTAACAAACAACGATATTAACAGCTTTAGTGATCAAATTGAGCGTATCTTGCGAAGCTGAGCTCGAAAGTGACATGAAACATGTTTTTCAGACAAAAAGTGACACTTACTGTTCAGACTGCATTTTCTAACTCAAAGTGTCGTTTCAAAGTAAAAATACTGTTAGAAGGAGTTTTTCAGGCAAAATTAGATGAAACAGCTGTAGTGGTAAAAAATGAGCGCAGTTACATGAAATGACATCAAAATCAACATTCCCTGAGCCAGACAACGCTATTAACAGCTTTAGTGATCAAATTGAGCGTATCTTGCGAAGCTGAGCTCGAAAGTGACATGAAACATGTTTTTGAGACATAAAGTGACACTTACTGTTCAGACTACATTTTCTAACTCAAAGTGTCGTTTCAAAGTAAAAATACTGTTAGAGGGAGTGATTCAGACAAAATTAGATGAAACAGCTGTAGTGGTAACAAACAACGATATTAACAGCTTTAGTGATCAAATTGAGCGTATCTTGCGAAGCTGAGCTCGAAAGTGACATGAAACATGTTTTTCAGACAAAAAGTGACACTTACTGTTCAGACTGCATTTTCTAACTCAAAGTGTCGTTTCAAAGTAAAAATACTGTTAGAAGGAGTTTTTCAGGCAAAATTAGATGAAACAGCTGTAGTGGTAAAAAATGAGCGCAGTTACATGAAATGACATCAAAATCAACATTCCCTGAGCCAGACAACGCTATTAACAGCTTTAGTGATCAAATTGAGCGTATCTTGCGAAGCTGAGCTCGAAAGTGACATGAAACATGTTTTTCAGACATAAAGTGACACTTACTGTTCAGACTACATTTTCTAACTCAAAGTGTCGTTTCAAAGTAAAAATACTGTTAGAGGGAGTGATTCAGACAAAATTAGATGAAACAGCTGTAGTGGTAACAAATGAGCGCAGTTACATGAAATGACATCAAAATCAACATTCCCTGAGCCAGACAACGCTATTAACAGCTTTAGTGATCAAATTGAGCGTATCTTGCGAAGCTGAGCTCGAAAGTGACATGAAACATGTTTTTGAGACATAAAGTGACACTTACAGTGAATACCTGTTCTGACTACATTTTCTAACTCAAAGCGTCGTTTCAAAGTAAAAATACTGTTAGAAGGAGTGTTTCAGACAAAATTAGTTGAAACAGCTGTACTGCTAACAATCAACGATATTAACAGCTTTAGTGATCAAATTGAGCGTATCTTGCGAAGCTGAGCTCGAAAGTGACATGAAACATGTTTTTGAGACATAAAGTGACACTTACTGTTCAAAACATGTTTCATGTCACTTTCGAGCACAACTTCGCAAGATACGCTCAATTTGATCACTAAAGCTTTTAATAGCGTTGTCTGGCTCAGGGAATGTTGATTTTGATGTTATTTCATGTAACTGCGCTCATTTGTTACCAGTACAACTGTTTCATCTAATTTTGTCTGAATCACTCCTTCTAACAGTATTTTTACTTTGAAACGGCACTTTGAGTTAAAAATGTAGTCTGAACAGTAAGTTTCACTTTATGTCTCAAAAACTTGTTTCATGTCACTTTCGAGCTCAGCTTCGCAAGATACGCTCAATTTGATCACTAAAGCTGTTAATATCGTTGTTTGTTACCAGTGCTGCTGTTTCATCTAATTTTGTCTGAATCACTCCTTCTAACAGTATTTTTACTTTGAAACGACACTTTGAGTTAGAAAATGTAGTCAGAACAGGTATTCACTGTAAGTGTCACTTTATGTCTCAAAAACATGTTTCATGTCACTTTCGAGCTCAGCTTCGCAAGATACGCTCAATTTGATCACTAAAGCTGTTAATAGCGTTGTCTGTCTCAGGGAATGTTGATTTTGATGTCATTTCATGTAACTGCGCTCATTTGTTACCAGTGCTGCTGTTTCATCTTATTTTTGATGAATCACTCCTTCTAACAGTATTTTTACTTTGAAACGACACTTTGAGTTAAAAAATGTAGTCAGGACAGGTATTCACTGTAAGTGTCACTTTATGTCTCAAAAACATGTTTCATGTCACTTTCGAGCTCAGCTTCGCAAGAAACGCTCAATTTGATCACTAAAGCTGTTAATAGCGTTGTCTGGCTCAGGGAATGTTGATTTTGATGTTATTTCATGTAACTGCGCTCATTTGTTACCAGTACAACTGTTTCATCTAATTTTGTCTGAATCACTCCTTCTAACAGTATTTTTACTTTGAAACGGCACTTTGAGTTAAAAATGTAGTCTGAACAGTAAGTTTCACTTTATGTCTCAAAAACTTGTTTCATGTCACTTTCGAGCTCAGCTTCGCAAGATACGCTCAATTTGATCACTAAAGCTGTTAATATCGTTGTTTGTTACCAGTGCTGCTGTTTCATCTAATTTTGTCTGAATCACTCCTTCTAACAGTATTTTTACTTTGAAACGACACTTTGAGTTAGAAAATGTAGTCAGAACAGGTATTCACTGTAAGTGTCACTTTATGTCTCAAAAACATGTTTCATGTCACTTTCGAGCTCAGCTTCGCAAGATACGCTCAATTTGATCACTAAAGCTGTTAATAGCGTTGTCTGTCTCAGGGAATGTTGATTTTGATGTCATTTCATGTAACTGCGCTCATTTGTTACCAGTGCTGCTGTTTCATCTTATTTTTGATGAATCACTCCTTCTAACAGTATTTTTACTTTGAAACGACACTTTGAGTTAAAAAATGTAGTCAGGACAGGTATTCACTGTAAGTGTCACTTTATGTCTCAAAAACATGTTTCATGTCACTTTCGAGCTCAGCTTCGCAAGAAACGCTCAATTTGATCACTAAAGCTGTTAATAGCGTTGTCTGGCTCAGGGAATGTTGATTTTGATGTCATTTCATGTAACTGCGCTCATTTGTTACCAGTGCTGCTGTTTCATCTAATTTTGTCTGAATCACTCCTTCTAACAGTATTTTTACTTTGAAACGACACTTTGAGTTAGAAAATGTAGTCAGGACAGGTATTCACTGTAAGTGTCACTTTATGTCTGAAAAACATGTTTCATGTCACTTTCGAGCTCAGCTTCGCAAGATACGCTCAATTTGATCACTAAAGCTGTTAATAGCGTTGTCTGGCTCAGGGAATGTTGATTTTGATGTCATTTCATGTAACTGCGCTCATTTGTTACCAGTACAGCTGTTTCATCTAATATTGTCTGAATCACTCCTTCTAACAGTATTTTTACTTTGAAACGGCACTTTGAGTTAGAAAATGTAGTCTGAACAGTAAGTGTCACTTTATGTCTCAAAAACATGTTTCATGTCACTTTCGAGCTCAGCTTCGCAAGATACGCTCAATTTGATCACTAAAGCTGTTAATATCGTTGTTTGTTACCAGTACAGCTGTTTCATCTAATTTTGTCTGAATCACGCCTTCTAACAGTATTTTTACTTTGAAACGACACTTTGAGTGAGAAAATGTAGTCTGAAAAGTAAGTGTCACTTTATGTCCCAAAAACATCTTTCATGTCACTTTCGAGCTCAGCTTCGCAAGATACGCTCAATTTGATCACTAAAGCTGTTAATAGCGTTTTCTGGCTCAGGGAATGTTGATTTTGATGTCATTTCATGTAACTGCGCTCATTTCTTACCAGTACAGCTGTTTCATCTAATTTTGTCTGAATCACTCCTTCTAACAGTATTTTTACTTTGAAACGACACTTTGAGTTAGAAAATGTAGAATATCAGTTTGAATAAAGTTGAAAATTTACATATAAAGATTTCAGCTTTGAAAAAGTTGAAAACTTTCATGAAGTATTTCGACTTCAAAAAAGTTGAAAATTTTCATGAAAAGATTTCATTTTCAAAAAAGTTCAAAATTTACATGAAAAGATTTCTGTTTCAAAAAAGTTGAAAATTTCAAGCTTTTTAAAAAGTTGAAAATTTTCATGAAGTATTTTTGCTTCAAAAAGTTGAAAACTTTCATGAAAAGATTTCGGCTTCAAAAAAGTTGAAAATTTTCATGAAAAGATTTCTGCTTCAAAATTTTCATGAAAAGATTCATGAAAAGATTTCGGATTTAAAAAAGTTGAAAATTTTAATGAAAACATTTCGGCTTCAAAAAAGTTGAAAATTTTCATGAAGTATTTCGGTTTCAAAAAAGTTGAAAATTTACATGAAAAGATTTCTGCTTAAAAAAATTGAAAATTTTCATGAAAAGATTTCTGCTTGAAAATTTTCATAAAAGTATTTCTGCATTAAAAAAGTCAAAGATTTTCATGAAAAGATTTCGGATTTAAAAAAGTTGAAAATTTTCATAAAAAGATTTCTGCTTCAAAAAAGTTGAAAATTTTCATGAAAAGATTTAGGCTTCAAAAAAGTCGAAGATTTTCATGAAAAGATTTCTGCATGAAAATTTTCATGAAAAGATTTCTGCTTCAAAAAAGTCGAAGATTTTCATGAAAAGATTTCGGCTACAAAAAAGTTGAAAATTTTCATAAAAAGATTTCTGCTTCAAAAAAGTCGAAGATTTTCATGAAAAGATTTCGGCTTCAAAAAAGTCAAAAATTTTCATGAAGTATTTTGGTTTCAAAAAAGTTGAAAATTTACATGAAAAGATTTCAGCTTCAAAAAAGTTGAAAATTTTCATGAAAAGATTTCTGCTTGAAAATTTTCATGAAAAGATTTCTGCTTCAACAAAGTTGAAAATTTTCATGAAAAGATTTCTGCTTCAACAAAGTTAAAAATTTTCATGAAAAGATTTAGCCTTCAAAAAAGTTGAAAATTTTCATGAAAAGATTTCGGCTTCAAAAAAGTTGAACATTTTCATAAAGTATTTCTGCTTCAAAAAAGTTGAAGATTTTCATGAAAAGATTTCGGCTTCAACAAAGTTGAAAATTTTCATGACAGGATTTTGGCTTTAAAAAAGGTAAAAAATTTCATGAAGTATTTCAGCTTCAAAAAATTTGAAAATTTTGATGAAAAGATTTCTGCTTCAAAAAAGTTCAAAATTTTCATGAAAAGATTTCGGCTTCAAAAAAGTTGAACATTTCCATGAAGTATTTCTGCTTCAAAAAAGTTGAAGATTTTCATGAAAAGATTTTTGCTTCAAAAAAGTTGAAAATTTTCATGAAGTATTTCGTTTTCAAAAAAGTTAAAAATTTACATGAAAAGATTTCGGCTTCAAAAAAGTTGAAAATTTTGATGAAAAGGTTTCATTTTCAAAAAAGTTGATAATTTTTATGAAAAGATTTCTGCTCCAAAAAAGTTGAAAATTTTCATGACAAGATTTTGGCTTCAAAAAAGTTGAAAATTTCCATGAAAAGATTTCAGCTTCAACAAAATTGAAATTTTTCATTAGAGGATTTTGGCTTTAAAAAAGTTGAAAATTTTCATGAAAAGATTTCTGCTTCAAAAAAGTTGAAAATTTTCATAAAAAGATTTCTGCTTCAAAAAAGTCGAAGATTTTCATGAAAAGATTTCGGCTTCAAAAAAGTCAAAAATTTTCATGAAGTATTTTGGTTTCAAAAAAGTTGAAAATTTACATGAAAAGATTTCGGCTTCAAAAAAGTTGAAAATTTTCATGAAAAGATTTCTGCTTTAAAATTTTCATGAAAAGATTTCTGCTTCAACAAAGTTGAAAATTTTCATGAAAAGATTTCTGCTTCAACAAAATTGAAATTTTTCATTACAGGATTTTGGCTTTAAAAAAGTTGAAAATTTTCATGAAAAGATTTCTGCTTCAACAAAATTGAAAATTTTCATAAAGTATTTCGGCATCAAAAAATTTGAAAATTTACATTAAAAGATTTCGGCTTTCAAAAAAGTCAAAAATTTTCATGAATTATTTCGGCTTCAAAAAAGTTGAAAATTTTCATGAAAAGATTTCGGCTTCAAAAAGTTGAAAATTTTCATGAAAAGATTTCGGCTTCAAAAAAGTTGAAAATTTTCATGAACTATTTCGGCATCAAAAAAGTTGAAAATTTTCATAAAAAGATTTCTGCTTCAAAAAAGTCGAAGATTTTCATGAAAAGATTTCGGCTTCAAAAAAGTCAAAAATTTTCATGAAGTATTTTGGTTTCAAAAAAGTTGAAAATTTACATGAAAAGATTTCAGCTTCAAAAAAGTTGAAAATTTTCATGAAAAGATTTCTGCTTTAAAATTTTCATGAAAAGATTTCTGCTTCAAAAAAGTTGAAAATTTTCATAAAAAGATTTCTGCTTCAAAAAAGTCGAAGATTTTCATGAAAAGATTTCGGCTTCAAAAAAGTCAAAAATTTTCATGAAGTATTTTGATTTCAAAAAAGTTGAAAATTTACATGAAAAGATTTCAGCTTCAAAAAAGTTGAAAATTTTCATGAAAAGATTTCTGCTTTAAAATTTTCATGAAAAGATTTCTGCTTCAACAAAGTTGAAAATTTTCATGAAAAGATTACTGCTTCAACAAAGTTAAAAATTTTCATGAAAAGATTTAGCCTTCAAAAAAGTTGAAAATTTTCATGAAAAGATTTCGGCTTCAAAAAAGTTGAACATTTTCATGAAGTATTTCAGCTTCAAAAAATTTGAAAATTTTGATGAAAAGATTTTTGCTTCAAAAAAGTTGAAGATCTTCATGAAACGATTTCTGCTTCAAAAAAGTTGAACATTTTCATGAAAAAATTTCAGCTTCAAAAAAGTTGAAAATTTTCATGAAGTATTTCGGTTTCAAAAAAGTTAAAAATTTACATGAAAAGATTTCGGCTTCAAAAAAGTTGAAAATTTTGATGAAAAGGTTTCATTTTCAAAAAAGTTGATAATTTTTATGAAAAGATTTCTGCTTCAAAAAAGTTGAAAATTTTCATGAAAAGATTTTGGCTTCAAAAAAGTTGAAAATTTCCATGAAAAGATTTCAGCTTCAACAAAATTGAAATTTTTCATGAAAAGAGTTCGGCTTCAAAAAAGTTGAACATTTTCATAAAGTATTTCTGCTTCAAAAAAGTTGAAGATTTTCATGAAAAGATTTCGGCTTCAACAAAGTTGAAAATTTTCATGACAGGATTTTGGCTTTAAAAAAGGTAAAAAATTTCATGAAGTATTTCAGCTTCAAAAAATTTGAAAATTTTGATGAAAAGATTTCTGCTTCAAAAAAGTTCAAAATTTTCATGAAAAGATTTCGGCTTCAAAAAATTTGAACATTTCCATGAAGTATTTCTGCTTCAAAAAAGTTGAAGATTTTCATGAAAAGATTTTTGCTTCAAAAAAGTTGAAGATCTTCATGAAACGATTTCTGCTTCAAAAAAGTTGAACATTTTCATGAAAAAATTTCAGCTTCAAAAAAGTTGAAAATTTTCATGAAGTATTTCGGTTTCAAAAAAGTTAAAAATTTACATGAAAAGATTTCAGCTTCAAAAAAGTTGAAAATTTTCATGAAAAGATTTCTGCTTTAAAATTTTCATGAAAAGATTTCTGCTTCAAAAAAGTTGAAAATTTTCATAAAAAGATTTCTGCTTCAAAAAAGTCGAAGATTTTCATGAAAAGATTTCGGCTTCAAAAAAGTCAAAAATTTTCATGAAGTATTTTGATTTCAAAAAAGTTGAAAATTTACATGAAAAGATTTCAGCTTCAAAAAAGTTGAAAATTTTCATGAAAAGATTTCTGCTTTAAAATTTTCATGAAAAGATTTCTGCTTCAACAAAGTTGAAAATTTTCATGAAAAGATTACTGCTTCAACAAAGTTAAAAATTTTCATGAAAAGATTTAGCCTTCAAAAAAGTTGAAAATTTTCATGAAAAGATTTCGGCTTCAAAAAAGTTGAACATTTTCATGAAGTATTTCAGCTTCAAAAAATTTGAAAATTTTGATGAAAAGATTTTTGCTTCAAAAAAGTTGAAGATCTTCATGAAACGATTTCTGCTTCAAAAAAGTTGAAAATTTTCATGAAAAAATTTCAGCTTCAAAAAAGTTGAAAATTTTCATGAAGTATTTCGGTTTCAAAAAAGTTAAAAATTTACATGAAAAGATTTCGGCTTCAAAAAAGTTGAAAATTTTGATGAAAAGGTTTCATTTTCAAAAAAGTTGATAATTTTTATGAAAAGATTTCTGCTTCAAAAAAGTTGAAAATTTTCATGAAAAGATTTTGGCTTCAAAAAAGTTGAAAATTTCCATGAAAAGATTTCAGCTTCAACAAAATTGAAATTTTTCATGAAAAGAGTTCGGCTTCAAAAAAGTTGAACATTTTCATAAAGTATTTCTGCTTCAAAAAAGTTGAAGATTTTCATGAAAAGATTTCGGCTTCAACAAAGTTGAAAATTTTCATGACAGGATTTTGGCTTTAAAAAAGGTAAAAAATTTCATGAAGTATTTCAGCTTCAAAAAATTTGAAAATTTTGATGAAAAGATTTCTGCTTCAAAAAAGTTCAAAATTTTCATGAAAAGATTTCGGCTTCAAAAAATTTGAACATTTCCATGAAGTATTTCTGCTTCAAAAAAGTTGAAGATTTTCATGAAAAGATTTTTGCTTCAAAAAAGTTGAAGATCTTCATGAAACGATTTCTGCTTCAAAAAAGTTGAACATTTTCATGAAAAAATTTCAGCTTCAAAAAAGTTGAAAATTTTCATGAAGTATTTCGGTTTCAAAAAAGTTAAAAATTTACATGAAAAGATTTCAGCTTCAAAAAAGTTGAAAATTTTCATGAAAAGATTTCTGCTTTAAAATTTTCATGAAAAGATTTCTGCTTCAAAAAAGTTGAAAATTTTCATAAAAAGATTTCTGCTTCAAAAAAGTCGAAGATTTTCATGAAAAGATTTCGGCTTCAAAAAATTCAAAAATTTTCATGAAGTATTTTGATTTCAAAAAAGTTGAAAATTTACATGAAAAGATTTCAGCTTCAAAAAAGTTGAAAATTTTCATGAAAAGATTTCTGCTTTAAAATTTTCATGAAAAGATTTCTGCTTCAACAAAGTTGAAAATTTTCATGAAAAGATTACTGCTTCAACAAAGTTAAAAATTTTCATGAAAAGATTTAGCCTTCAAAAAAGTTGAAAATTTTCATGAAAAGATTTCGGCTTCAAAAAAGTTGAACATTTTCATGAAGTATTTCAGCTTCAAAAAATTTGAAAATTTTGATGAAAAGATTTTTGCTTCAAAAAAGTTGAAGATCTTCATGAAACGATTTCTGCTTCAAAAAAGTTGAACATTTTCATGAAAAAATTTCAGCTTCAAAAAAGTTGAAAATTTTCATGAAGTATTTCGGTTTCAAAAAAGTTAAAAATTTACATGAAAAGATTTCGGCTTCAAAAAAGTTGAAAATTTTGATGAAAAGGTTTCATTTTCAAAAAAGTTGATAATTTTTATGAAAAGATTTCTGCTTCAAAAAAGTTGAAAATTTTCATGAAAAGATTTTGGCTTCAAAAAAGTTGAAAATTTCCATGAAAAGATTTCAGCTTCAACAAAATTGAAATTTTTCATGAAAAGAGTTCGGCTTCAAAAAAGTTGAACATTTTCATAAAGTATTTCTGCTTCAAAAAAGTTGAAGATTTTCATGAAAAGATTTCGGCTTCAACAAAGTTGAAAATTTTCATGACAGGATTTTGGCTTTAAAAAAGGTAAAAAATTTCATGAAGTATTTCAGCTTCAAAAAATTTGAAAATTTTGATGAAAAGATTTCTGCTTCAAAAAAGTTCAAAATTTTCATGAAAAGATTTCGGCTTCAAAAAATTTGAACATTTCCATGAAGTATTTCTGCTTCAAAAAAGTTGAAGATTTTCATGAAAAGATTTTTGCTTCAAAAAAGTTGAAGATCTTCATGAAACGATTTCTGCTTCAAAAAAGTTGAACATTTTCATGAAAAAATTTCAGCTTCAAAAAAGTTGAAAATTTTCATGAAGTATTTCGGTTTCAAAAAAGTTAAAAATTTACATGAAAAGATTTCAGCTTCAAAAAAGTTGAAAATTTTCATGAAAAGATTTCTGCTTTAAAATTTTCATGAAAAGATTTCTGCTTCAAAAAAGTTGAAAATTTTCATAAAAAGATTTCTGCTTCAAAAAAGTCGAAGATTTTCATGAAAAGATTTCGGCTTCAAAAAAGTCAAAAATTTTCATGAAGTATTTTGATTTCAAAAAAGTTGAAAATTTACATGAAAAGATTTCAGCTTCAAAAAAGTTGAAAATTTTCATGAAAAGATTTCTGCTTTAAAATTTTCATGAAAAGATTTCTGCTTCAACAAAGTTGAAAATTTTCATGAAAAGATTACTGCTTCAACAAAGTTAAAAATTTTCATGAAAAGATTTAGCCTTCAAAAAAGTTGAAAATTTTCATGAAAAGATTTCGGCTTCAAAAAAGTTGAACATTTTCATGAAGTATTTCAGCTTCAAAAAATTTGAAAATTTTGATGAAAAGATTTTTGCTTCAAAAAAGTTGAAGATCTTCATGAAACGATTTCTGCTTCAAAAAAGTTGAACATTTTCATGAAAAAATTTCAGCTTCAAAAAAGTTGAAAATTTTCATGAAGTATTTCGGTTTCAAAAAAGTTAAAAATTTACATGAAAAGATTTCGGCTTCAAAAAAGTTGAAAATTTTGATGAAAAGGTTTCATTTTCAAAAAAGTTGATAATTTTTATGAAAAGATTTCTGCTTCAAAAAAGTTGAAAATTTTCATGAAAAGATTTTGGCTTCAAAAAAGTTGAAAATTTCCATGAAAAGATTTCAGCTTCAACAAAATTGAAATTTTTCATGAAAAGAGTTCGGCTTCAAAAAAGTTGAACATTTTCATAAAGTATTTCTGCTTCAAAAAAGTTGAAGATTTTCATGAAAAGATTTCGGCTTCAACAAAGTTGAAAATTTTCATGACAGGATTTTGGCTTTAAAAAAGGTAAAAAATTTCATGAAGTATTTCAGCTTCAAAAAATTTGAAAATTTTGATGAAAAGATTTCTGCTTCAAAAAAGTTCAAAATTTTCATGAAAAGATTTCGGCTTCAAAAAATTTGAACATTTCCATGAAGTATTTCTGCTTCAAAAAAGTTGAAGATTTTCATGAAAAGATTTTTGCTTCAAAAAAGTTGAAGATCTTCATGAAACGATTTCTGCTTCAAAAAAGTTGAACATTTTCATGAAAAAATTTCAGCTTCAAAAAAGTTGAAAATTTTCATGAAGTATTTCGGTTTCAAAAAAGTTAAAAATTTACATGAAAAGATTTCAGCTTCAAAAAAGTTGAAAATTTTCATGAAAAGATTTCTGCTTTAAAATTTTCATGAAAAGATTTCTGCTTCAAAAAAGTTGAAAATTTTCATAAAAAGATTTCTGCTTCAAAAAAGTCGAAGATTTTCATGAAAAGATTTCGGCTTCAAAAAAGTCAAAAATTTTCATGAAGTATTTTGATTTCAAAAAAGTTGAAAATTTACATGAAAAGATTTCAGCTTCAAAAAAGTTGAAAATTTTCATGAAAAGATTTCTGCTTTAAAATTTTCATGAAAAGATTTCTGCTTCAACAAAGTTGAAAATTTTCATGAAAAGATTACTGCTTCAACAAAGTTAAAAATTTTCATGAAAAGATTTAGCCTTCAAAAAAGTTGAAAATTTTCATGAAAAGATTTCGGCTTCAAAAAAGTTGAACATTTTCATGAAGTATTTCAGCTTCAAAAAATTTGAAAATTTTGATGAAAAGATTTTTGCTTCAAAAAAGTTGAAGATCTTCATGAAACGATTTCTGCTTCAAAAAAGTTGAACATTTTCATGAAAAAATTTCAGCTTCAAAAAAGTTGAAAATTTTCATGAAGTATTTCGGTTTCAAAAAAGTTAAAAATTTACATGAAAAGATTTCGGCTTCAAAAAAGTTGAAAATTTTGATGAAAAGGTTTCATTTTCAAAAAAGTTGATAATTTTTATGAAAAGATTTCTGCTTCAAAAAAGTTGAAAATTTTCATGAAAAGATTTTGGCTTCAAAAAAGTTGAAAATTTCCATGAAAAGATTTCAGCTTCAACAAAATTGAAATTTTTCATGAAAAGATTTCGGCTTCAAAAAAGTTGAACATTTTCATAAAGTATTTCTGCTTCAAAAAAGTTGAAGATTTTCATGAAAAGATTTCGGCTTCAACAAAGTTGAAAATTTTCATGACAGGATTTTGGCTTTAAAAAAGGTAAAAAATTTCATGAAGTATTTCAGCTTCAAAAAATTTGAAAATTTTGATGAAAAGATTTCTGCTTCAAAAAAGTTCAAAATTTTCATGAAAAGATTTCGGCTTCAAAAAAGTTGAACATTTCCATGAAGTATTTCTGCTTCAAAAAAGTTGAAGATTTTCATGAAAAAATTTTTGCTTCAAAAAAGTTGAAGATCTTCATGAAACGATTTCTGCTTCAAAAAAGTTGAACATTTTCATGAAAAAATTTCAGCTTCAAAAAAGTTGAAAATTTTCATGAAGTATTTCGGTTTCAAAAAAGTTAAAAATTTACATGAAAAGATTTCGGCTTCAAAAAAGTCAAAAATTTTGATGAAAAGGTTTCATTTTCAAAAAAGTTGATAATTTTGATGAAAAGATTTCTGCTTCAAAAAAGTTCAAAATTTTCATGAAAAGATTTCGGCTTTAAAAAAGTTGAAAACTTTCATGAAGTATTTCGGTTTCAAAAAAGTTAAAAATTTACATGAAAAGATTTCAGCTTCAAAAAAGTTGAAAATTTTCATGAAAAGATTTCTGCTTTAAAATTTTCATGAAAAGATTTCTGCTTCAAAAAAGTTGAAAATTTTCATAAAAAGATTTCTGCTTCAAAAAAGTCGAAGATTTTCATGAAAAGATTTCGGCTTCAAAAAAGTCAAAAATTTTCATGAAGTATTTTGATTTCAAAAAAGTTGAAAATTTACATGAAAAGATTTCAGCTTCAAAAAAGTTGAAAATTTTCATGAAAAGATTTCTGCTTTAAAATTTTCATGAAAAGATTTCTGCTTCAACAAAGTTGAAAATTTTCATGAAAAGATTACTGCTTCAACAAAGTTAAAAATTTTCATGAAAAGATTTAGCCTTCAAAAAAGTTGAAAATTTTCATGAAAAGATTTCGGCTTCAAAAAAGTTGAACATTTTCATGAAGTATTTCAGCTTCAAAAAATTTGAAAATTTTGATGAAAAGATTTTTGCTTCAAAAAAGTTGAAGATCTTCATGAAACGATTTCTGCTTCAAAAAAGTTGAACATTTTCATGAAAAAATTTCAGCTTCAAAAAAGTTGAAAATTTTCATGAAGTATTTCGGTTTCAAAAAAGTTAAAAATTTACATGAAAAGATTTCGGCTTCAAAAAAGTTGAAAATTTTGATGAAAAGGTTTCATTTTCAAAAAAGTTGATAATTTTTATGAAAAGATTTCTGCTTCAAAAAAGTTGAAAATTTTCATGAAAAGATTTTGGCTTCAAAAAAGTTGAAAATTTCCATGAAAAGATTTCAGCTTCAACAAAATTGAAATTTTTCATGAAAAGATTTCGGCTTCAAAAAAGTTGAACATTTTCATAAAGTATTTCTGCTTCAAAAAAGTTGAAGATTTTCATGAAAAGATTTCGGCTTCAACAAAGTTGAAAATTTTCATGACAGGATTTTGGCTTTAAAAAAGGTAAAAAATTTCATGAAGTATTTCAGCTTCAAAAAATTTGAAAATTTTGATGAAAAGATTTCTGCTTCAAAAAAGTTCAAAATTTTCATGAAAAGATTTCGGCTTCAAAAAAGTTGAACATTTCCATGAAGTATTTCTGCTTCAAAAAAGTTGAAGATTTTCATGAAAAAATTTTTGCTTCAAAAAAGTTGAAGATCTTCATGAAACGATTTCTGCTTCAAAAAAGTTGAACATTTTCATGAAAAAATTTCAGCTTCAAAAAAGTCGAAAATTTTCATGAAGTATTTCGGTTTCAAAAAAGTTAAAAATTTACATGAAAAGATTTCGGCTTCAAAAAAGTCAAAAATTTTGATGAAAAGGTTTCATTTTCAAAAAAGTTGATAATTTTGATGAAAAGATTTCTGCTTCAAAAAAGTTCAAAATTTTCATGAAAAGATTTCGGCTTTAAAAAAGTTGAAAACTTTCATGAAAAGATTTCGGCTTCAAAAAAGTCAAAGATTTTCATGAAGTATTTCGGCTTCAAAAAAGTTGAAAATTTTCATGAAAATCTTCGACTTTCTTCATGCTGGCTGAGTTTTTCTTTGTTCTATCTTTTGAAATCAATTTATTTTATGATTGAATATTCCAAGTATTCTTTAAATATCTTGTTTTTGATTACCACCAATCACTATTTCCATTTTTACTTTCATGCTTTATGAACAAAAATAGCTTTTTTTATTACTACATCAAGTTTACACACATGGGTCAAAAATGACCCATACATCCAAGTGTGATTTAAAATTAAATGAATTAATACTATAATAATAATTTGTTTCAAGTAATTACTTTAGCAGTGAGTGGAGCCAAACACTTATGTATTTCATATTTGCAACATGTTTATTTGTCATTTTGTCACACATACACATACCTCTGATAACAGATAACACGGCTGTTGAACTGAACTGTATCTGTAATTTAACAACTGTAAACTGGTGAATGTGACCAAACAAAATGAAATACAACTGAACACATCACTAGAGCACAAATTGCCTTCTCAATTTTGACATGCCTCACAAATGATCACTAAGAGTTTGTGCTCCTTGCACACAGGCCTGGTGCACTGGGAACACTAGCTGCTGACTTTTCTGTCTTTGGTAACTGGGCAGATCGTGCACCTCTTCCTCTTCCTTTGGCCCTCCTGTCTGATGTCCTCTTGTGGCTGGGTGGTGGCTGTGTTTTGTTTTTTAAACCCACATCTTCCCATTGTTTCTTCTTCTGACTGCTGTCATCCACTGCTTTGTCATCATGCATAGTGCTCAGGAGGACAACAGCTTTTCCCTTCTTCTGCACATAGCTCACCATGGTCATGTTGCCATTGAATCCGAATTCTGAGCTATGAATCTCCCGTGATTTGGATGGCTTCATGATAGGTGGTATGTCCGATTTGTTCTGGCAAAGAGTCCCAACAATGGTCAGGTTCTTCTCGAGGAGCTTCTCAGCCAGCGGGACACTGGTGAAGAAGTTGCTAATTGTGATGTTGCGACCTATGAGAGGGGGAAAAGATTGTAAATTTACTCGACATGGAATTCTTTAAACTCTAACGCCATAATCTGTTGCATTGCATTGCATTTTATTCTGTTTTACTATTTTGCTTACAGAGAAATCAAATAAAAAAATAAAATACACATTATTAAAGATTGGGAAAAAGTATGTAGGTATTGTGCTAAAACTTAATACATTAGTTTCTCTATTGTACTTTACATTCACCTGTCTGTCTGATTCCACTGCACAATTGCTGGACGACATTCTCTCCAAGGTTCCTCTGAACCTGGCTGTCTCCCGGTATAGACAATTCCATCTATTGCATAAGGTACCCTTGCGTCGCACATCCAGAAGATTTTTATCCCATATTTTGCAGGCTTGCTGGGCATGTGTTGCCGTAACTTGCACCTGCCTCGGAATGGCACAAGCTGCTCATCTATGGTGACACAGTCACTGGGGATGAACTTTCTTCTGCAGTTGTCCAGGAAACAGTCCCACACGTACCTAAATGTCGCCATGTGGTGTGTTTCCAGCCGCAGAGCCCTGGTCCTCTTGTCGTCAAACCGTATGACGCGGCGGATATCTTCATATCTCCTAAGCCCCATGGTGGCCTTGTAAATTGGATTTTGCAGCGGATCCACAAACAGCTCCTGCAAGGCCACATCCCAGCTCTTCTCCCCCCCTGCAAGAATTGATGAAGGCCATCAATTCTTCTTTATCAATGCTTCTCCACTCTTTCCCTTTTGCTGTGGCTGTTCTTCGTCCCTCTAAGTTGGTACATATTAGAACCTCCTCAATGATGTTGTCACTCATGAACATATCCCAGGCATCTTTTGGTGAAACAGCTGGTGATCCAGGTGTAGGTCCTGGGCAGCTCCTCAGAATGTTATGGCTTCTTGTTCTGCCATGAATGGGGGGATTCTCATTCCAGTAAGATCCGTTTTTACTCAATCTATTGGACTGGGTCTGAGTTTCCTCTTCAGAGGACTCATCAGATGAGTCTTCTGTATCATCAGAGGAGTCTTCTTCATGGATTCCCAGACACACCCACAACTCCAGCTTGACCCTCTGGCAAATATTCTGGGTCATCATCATCAGAAATTTCAGACTCTGAATCAAGACAAATTGCCTCCTCATCTGGTTCTTCCTGCAGCATCGCTACAACCATCTCAGTAGTAAATCTGGGACCAGCCATACTCTGGATAAAGAAAATCAAAAGCACAATAAAATTTTCAGATGCACATCAATATACATACACATACATAGAGTTTTATTTTGGTGACTTGGCTAAGTAGCTTAGCTAAGTACTTTGCTAAGTAGCCTAGCAATCTACATAATAGTTAGCTAACTACAATAGAATTAGCTAACTAAAATAGAAGTGTCAACAGCTAGCTAGCTAATAGTAATTACTTGTAACTTTCTGACAAGTAATGTACTCACTCTCAAGGTAACCTAAACCTAATCAAATGTTATGTACAGTTATCTTTCACAATTGTCATCAAATATTTTCTAAAGTGATGTTAGAACAATTTAAAAACAATACTTACATGTATTAGATGTTCCAAGGGAGCTGTGCTGAGCTGTGAAATGTCTGAAACAACCACGTTTCACAGCAAATGCTATAGTAAATGCATGTGGGTCGTTTCTGGGGTCGTTTCTGACTTGATGTAGAAATACAAAAGCTGTGCTCGTTCATAAAGTAAGAAAGGAAAAATACAAATGATGATTTGTGCTTAACAAAAACAAGATATTTACTGCATACTTGG
>NW_027077303.1:0-57000 GCF_963930695.1 Labrus bergylta | reverse complement strand
CATTTTCTTTTCCAAGTATGCAGTAAATATCTTGTTTTTGTTAAGCACAAATCATCATTTGTATTTTTCCTTTCTTACTTTATGAACGAGCACAGCTTTTGTATTTCTACATCAAGTCAGAAACGACCCCAGAAACGACCCACATGCATTTACTATAGCATTTGCTGTGAAACGTGGTTGTTTCAGACATTTCACAGCTCAGCACAGCTCCCTTGGAACATCTAATACATGTAAGTATTGTTTTTAAATTGTTCTAACATCACTTTAGAAAATATTTGATGACAATTGTGAAAGATAACTGTACATAACATTTGATTAGGTTTAGGTTACCTTGAGAGTGAGTACATTACTTGTCAGAAAGTTACAAGTAATTACTATTAGCTAGCTAGCTGTTGACACTTCTATTTTAGTTAGCTAATTCTATTGTAGTTAGCTAACTATTATGTAGATTGCTAGGCTACTTAGCAAAGTACTTAGCTAAGCTACTTAGCCAAGTCACCAAAATAAAACTCTATGTATGTGTATGTATATTGATGTGCATCTGAAAATTTTATTGTGCTTTTGATTTTCTTTATCCAGAGTATGGCTGGTCCCAGATTTACTACTGAGATGGTTGTAGCGATGCTGCAGGAAGAACCAGATGAGGAGGCAATTTGTCTTGATTCAGAGTCTGAAATTTCTGATGATGATGACCCAGAATATTTGCCAGAGGGTCAAGCTGGAGTTGTGGGTGTGTCTGGGAATCCATGAAGAAGACTCCTCTGATGATACAGAAGACTCATCTGATGAGTCCTCTGAAGAGGAAACTCAGACCCAGTCCAATAGATTGAGTAAAAACGGATCTTACTGGAATGAGAATCCCCCCATTCATGGCAGAACAAGAAGCCATAACATTCTGAGGAGCTGCCCAGGACCTACACCTGGATCACCAGCTGTTTCACCAAAAGATGCCTGGGATATGTTCATGAGTGACAACATCATTGAGGAGGTTCTAATATGTACCAACTTAGAGGGACGAAGAACAGCCACAGCAAAAGGGAAAGAGTGGAGAAGCATTGATAAAGAAGAATTGATGGCCTTCATCAATTCTTGCAGGGGGGGAGAAGAGCTGGGATGTGGCCTTGCAGGAGCTGTTTGTGGATCCGCTGCAAAATCCAATTTACAAGGCCACCATGGGGCTTAGGAGATATGAAGATATCCGCCGCGTCATACGGTTTGACGACAAGAGGACCAGGGCTCTGCGGCTGGAAACACACCACATGGCGACATTTAGGTACGTGTGGGACTGTTTCCTGGACAACTGCAGAAGAAAGTTCATCCCCAGTGACTGTGTCACCATAGATGAGCAGCTTGTGCCATTCCGAGGCAGGTGCAAGTTACGGCAACACATGCCCAGCAAGCCTGCAAAATATGGGATAAAAATCTTCTGGATGTGCGACGCAAGGGTACCTTATGCAATAGATGGAATTGTCTATACCGGGAGACAGCCAGGTTCAGAGGAACCTTGGAGAGAATGTCGTCCAGCAATTGTGCAGTGGAATCAGACAGACAGGTGAATGTAAAGTACAATAGAGAAACTAATGTATTAAGTTTTAGCACAATACCTACATACTTTTTCCCAATCTTTAATAATGTGTATTTTATTTTTTTATTTGATTTCTCTGTAAGCAAAATAGTAAAACAGAATAAAATGCAATGCAATGCAACAGATTATGGCGTTAGAGTTTAAAGAATTCCATGTCGAGTAAATTTACAATCTTTTCCCCCTCTCATAGGTCGCAACATCACAATTAGCAACTTCTTCACCAGTGTCCCGCTGGCTGAGAAGCTCCTCGAGAAGAACCTGACCATTGTTGGGACTCTTTGCCAGAACAAATCGGACATACCACCTATCATGAAGCCATCCAAATCACGGGAGATTCATAGCTCAGAATTCGGATTCAATGGCAACATGACCATGGTGAGCTATGTGCAGAAGAAGGGAAAAGCTGTTGTCCTCCTGAGCACTATGCATGATGACAAAGCAGTGGATGACAGCAGTCAGAAGAAGAAACAATGGGAAGATGTGGGTTTAAAAAACAAAACACAGCCACCACCCAGCCACAAGAGGACATCAGACAGGAGGGCCAAAGGAAGAGGAAGAGGTGCACGATCTGCCCAGTTACCAAAGACAGAAAAGTCAGCAGCTAGTGTTCCCAGTGCACCAGGCCTGTGTGCAAGGAGCACAAACTCTTAGTGATCATTTGTGAGGCATGTCAAAATTGAGAAGGCAATTTGTGCTCTAGTGATGTGTTCAGTTGTATTTCATTTTGTTTGGTCACATTCACCAGTTTACAGTTGTTAAATTACAGATACAGTTCAGTTCAACAGCCGTGTTATCTGTTATCAGAGGTATGTGTATGTGTGACAAAATGACAAATAAACATGTTGCAAATATGAAATACATAAGTGTTTGGCTCCACTCACTGCTAAAGTAATTACTTGAAACAAATTATTATTATAGTATTAATTCATTTAATTTTAAATCACACTTGGATGTATGGGTCATTTTTGACCCATGTGTGTAAACTTGATGTAGTAATAAAAAAAGCTATTTTTGTTCATAAAGCATGAAAGTAAAAATGGAAATAGTGATTGGTGGTAATCAAAAACAAGATATTTAAAGAATACTTGGAATATTCAATCATAAAATAAATTGATTTCAAAAGATAGAACAAAGAAAAACTCAGCCAGCATGAAGAAAGTCGAAGATTTTCATGAAAATTTTCAACTTTTTTGAAGCCGAAATACTTCATGAAAATCTTTGACTTTTTTGAAGCCGAAATCTTTTCATGAAAGTTTTCAACTTTTTTAAAGCCGAAATCTTTTCATGAAAATTTTGAACTTTTTTGAAGCAGAAATCTTTTCATCAAAATTATCAACTTTTTTGAAAATGAAACCTTTTCATCAAAATTTTTGACTTTTTTGAAGCCGAAATCTTTTCATGTAAATTTTTAACTTTTTTGAAACCGAAATACTTCATGAAAATTTTCAACTTTTTTGAAGCTGAAATTTTTTCATGAAAATGTTCAACTTTTTTGAAGCAGAAATCGTTTCATGAAGATCTTCAACTTTTTTGAAGCAAAAATCTTTTCATCAAAATTTTCAAATTTTTTGAAGCTGAAATACTTCATGAAAATGTTCAACTTTTTTGAAGCCGAAATCTTTTCATGAAAATTTTTAACTTTGTTGAAGCAGAAATCTTTTCATGAAAATTTTCAACTTTGTTGAAGCAGAAATCTTTTCATGAAAATTTTAAAGCAGAAATCTTTTCATGAAAATTTTCAACTTTTTTGAAGCTGAAATCTTTTCATGTAAATTTTCAACTTTTTTGAAACCAAAATACTTCATGAAAATTTTTGACTTTTTTGAAGCCAAAATCTTTTCATGAAAATCTTCGACTTTTTTGAAGCAGAAATCTTTTTATGAAAATTTTCAACTTTTTTGAAGCAGAAATCTTTTCATGAAAATTTTAAAGCAGAAATCTTTTCATGAAAATTTTCAACTTTTTTGAAGCTGAAATCTTTTCATGTAAATTTTCAACTTTTTTGAAACCAAAATACTTCATGAAAATTTTTGACTTTTTTGAAGCCGAAATCTTTTCATGAAAATCTTCGACTTTTTTGAAGCAGAAATCTTTTTATGAAAATTTTCAACTTTTATGAAGCAGAAATCTTTTCATGAAAATTTTCAACTTTTTTAAAGCCAAAATCCTGTAATGAAAAATTTCAATTTTGTTGAAGCAGAAATCTTTTCATGAAAATTTTCAACTTTTTTAAAGCCAAAATCCTGTAATGAAAAATTTCAATTTTGTTGAAGCAGAAATCTTTTCATGAAAATTTTCAACTTTGTTGAAGCAGAAATCTTTTCATGAAAATTTTAAAGCAGAAATCTTTTCATGAAAATTTTCAACTTTTTTGAAGCCGAAATCTTTTCATGTAAATTTTCAACTTTTTTGAAACCAAAATACTTCATGAAAATTTTTGACTTTTTTGAAGCCGAAATCTTTTCATGAAAATCTTCGACTTTTTTGAAGCAGAAATCTTTTTATGAAAATTTTCAACTTTTTTGAAGCAGAAATCTTTTCATGAAAATTTTCAACTTTTTTAAAGCCAAAATCCTGTAATGAAAAATTTCAATTTTGTTGAAGCTGAAATCTTTTCATGGAAATTTTCAACTTTTTTGAAGCCAAAATCTTTTCATGAAAATTTTCAACTTTTTTGAAGCAGAAATCTTTTCATAAAAATTATCAACTTTTTTGAAAATGAAACCTTTTCATCAAAATTTTCAACTTTTTTGAAGCCGAAATCTTTTCATGTAAATTTTTAACTTTTTTGAAACCGAAATACTTCATGAAAATTTTCAACTTTTTTGAAGCAAAAATCTTTTCATGAAAATCTTCAACTTTTTTGAAGCAGAAATACTTCATGGAAATGTTCTACTTTTTTGAAGCCGAAATCTTTTCATGAAAATTTTGAACTTTTTTGAAGCAGAAATCTTTTCATCAAAATTTTCAAATTTTTTGAAGCTGAAATACTTCATGAAATTTTTTACCTTTTTTAAAGCCAAAATCCTGTCATGAAAATTTTCAACTTTGTTGAAGCCGAAATCTTTTCATGAAAAATTTCAATTTTGTTGAAGCTGAAATCTTTTCATGGAAATTTTCAACTTTTTTGAAGCCAAAATCTTTTCATGAAAATTTTCAACTTTTTTGAAGCAGAAATCTTTTCATAAAAATTATCAACTTTTTTGAAAATGAAACCTTTTCATCAAAATTTTCAACTTTTTTGAAGCCGAAATCTTTTCATGTAAATTTTTAACTTTTTTGAAACCGAAATACTTCATGAAAATTGTCAACTTTTTTGAAGCTGAAATTTTTTCATGAGAATGTTCAACTTTTTTGAAGCAGAAATCGTTTCATGAAGATCTTCAACTTTTTTGAAGCAAAAATCTTTTCATCAAAATTTTCAAATTTTTTGAAGCTGAAATACTTCATGAAATTTTTTACCTTTTTTAAAGCCAAAATCCTGTCATGAAAATTTTCAACTTTGTTGAAGCCGAAATCTTTTCATGAAAAATTTCAATTTTGTTGAAGCTGAAATCTTTTCATGGAAATTTTCAACTTTTTTGAAGCCAAAATCTTTTCATGAAAATTTTCAACTTTTTTGAAGCAGAAATCTTTTCATAAAAATTATCAACTTTTTTGAAAATGAAACCTTTTCATCAAAATTTTCAACTTTTTTGAAGCAGAAATCTTTTCATGTAAATTTTTAACTTTTTTGAAACCGAAATACTTCATGAAAATTTTCAACTTTTTTGAAGCTGAAATTTTTTCATGAAAATGTTCAACTTTTTTGAAGCAGAAATCGTTTCATGAAGATCTTCAACTTTTTTGAAGCAAAAATCTTTTCATCAAAATTTTCAAATTTTTTGAAGCTGAAATACTTCATGAAAATGTTCAACTTTTTTGAAGCCGAAATCTTTTCATGAAAATTTTCAACTTTTTTGAAGGCTAAATCTTTTCATGAAAATTTTCAACTTTGTTGAAGCAGAAATCTTTTCATGAAAATTTTAAAGCAGAAATCTTTTCATGAAAATTTTCAACTTTTTTGAAGCTGAAATCTTTTCATGTAAATTTTCAACTTTTTTGAAACCAAAATACTTCATGAAAATTTTTGACTTTTTTGAAGCCGAAATCTTTTCATGAAAATCTTCGACTTTTTTGAAGCAGAAATCTTTTTATGAAAATTTTCAACTTTGTTGAAGCAGAAATCTTTTCATGAAAATTTTCAACTTTTTTAAAGCCAAAATCCTGTAATGAAAAATTTCAATTTTGTTGAAGCAGAAATCTTTTCATGAAAATTTTCAACTTTTTTAAAGCCAAAATCCTGTAATGAAAAATTTCAATTTTGTTGAAGCAGAAATCTTTTCATGAAAATTTTCAACTTTGTTGAAGCAGAAATCTTTTCATGAAAATTTTAAAGCAGAAATCTTTTCATGAAAATTTTCAACTTTTTTGAAGCCGAAATCTTTTCATGTAAATTTTCAACTTTTTTGAAACCAAAATACTTCATGAAAATTTTTGACTTTTTTGAAGCCGAAATCTTTTCATGAAAATCTTCGACTTTTTTGAAGCAGAAATCTTTTCATGAAAATTTTCATGCAGAAATCTTTTCATGAAAATCTTCGACTTTTTTGAAGCCTAAATCTTTTCATGAAAATCTTTGACTTTTTTAATGCAGAAATACTTTTATGAAAATTTTCAAGCAGAAATCTTTTCATGAAAATTTTCAATTTTTTTAAGCAGAAATCTTTTCATGTAAATTTTCAACTTTTTTGAAACCGAAATACTTCATGAAAATTTTCAACTTTTTTGAAGCCGAAATGTTTTCATTAAAATTTTCAACTTTTTTAAATCCGAAATCTTTTCATGAATCTTTTCATGAAAATTTTGAAGCAGAAATCTTTTCATGAAAATTTTCAACTTTTTTGAAGCCGAAATCTTTTCATGAAAGTTTTCAACTTTTTGAAGCAAAAATACTTCATGAAAATTTTCAACTTTTTAAAAAGCTTGAAATTTTCAACTTTTTTGAAACAGAAATCTTTTCATGTAAATTTTGAACTTTTTTGAAAATGAAATCTTTTCATGAAAATTTTCAACTTTTTTGAAGTCGAAATACTTCATGAAAGTTTTCAACTTTTTCAAAGCTGAAATACTTCATGAAAGTTTTCAACTTTTTTAAAGCTGAAATCTTTATATGTAAATTTTCAACTTTATTCAAACTGATATTCTACATTTTCTAACTCAAAGTGTCGTTTCAAAGTAAAAATACTGTTAGAAGGAGTGATTCAGACAAAATTAGATGAAACAGCTGTACTGGTAAGAAATGAGCGCAGTTACATGAAATGACATCAAAATCAACATTCCCTGAGCCAGAAAACGCTATTAACAGCTTTAGTGATCAAATTGAGCGTATCTTGCGAAGCTGAGCTCGAAAGTGACATGAAACATGTTTTTGGGACATAAAGTGACACTTACTTTTCAGACTACATTTTCTCACTCAAAGTGTCGTTTCAAAGTAAAAATACTGTTAGAAGGAGTGATTCAGACAAAATTAGATGAAACAGCTGTACTGGTAACAAACAACGATATTAACAGCTTTAGTGATCAAATTGAGCGTATCTTGCGAAGCTGAGCTCGAAAGTGACATGAAACATGTTTTTGAGACATAAAGTGACACTTACTGTTCAGACTACATTTTCTAACTCAAAGTGCCGTTTCAAAGTAAAAATACTGTTAGAAGGAGTGATTCAGACAATATTAGATGAAACAGCTGTACTGGTAACAAATGAGCGCAGTTACATGAAATGACATCAAAATCAACATTCCCTGAGCCAGACAACGCTATTAACAGCTTTAGTGATCAAATTGAGCGTATCTTGCGAAGGTGAGCTCGAAAGTGACATGAAACATGTTTTTCAGACATAAAGTGACACTTACTGTTCAGACTACATTTTCTAACTCAAAGTGTCGTTTCAAAGTAAAAATACTGTTAGAGGGAGTGATTCAGACAAAATTAGATGAAACAGCTGTACTGGTAACAAACAACGATATTAACAGCTTTAGTGATCAAATTGAGCGTATCTTGCGAAGCTGAGCTCGAAAGTGACATGAAACATGTTTTTCAGACAAAAAGTGACACTTACTGTTCAGACTGCATTTTCTAACTCAAAGTGTCGTTTCAAAGTAAAAATACTGTTAGAAGGAGTTTTTCAGGCAAAATTAGATGAAACAGCTGTAGTGGTAAAAAATGAGCGCAGTTACATGAAATGACATCAAAATCAACATTCCCTGAGCCAGACAACGCTATTAACAGCTTTAGTGATCAAATTGAGCGTATCTTGCGAAGCTGAGCTCGAAAGTGACATGAAACATGTTTTTCAGACATAAAGTGACACTTACAGTGAATACCTGTCCTGACTACATTTTCTAACTCAAAGTGCCGTTTCAAAGTAAAAATACTGTTAGAAGGAGTGATTCAGACAAAATTAGATGAAACAGCAGCACTGGTAACAAATGAGCGCAGTTACATGAAATGACATCAAAATCAACATTCCCTGAGCCAGACAACGCTATTAACAGCTTTAGTGATCAAATTGAGCGTTTCTTGCGAAGCTGAGCTCGAAAGTGACATGAAACATGTTTTTGAGACATAAAGTGACACTTACAGTGAATACCTGTCCTGACTACATTTTTTAACTCAAAGTGTCGTTTCAAAGTAAAAATACTGTTAGAAGGAGTGATTCATCAAAAATAAGATGAAACAGCAGCACTGGTAACAAATGAGCGCAGTTACATGAAATGACATCAAAATCAACATTCCCTGAGACAGACAACGCTATTAACAGCTTTAGTGATCAAATTGAGCGTATCTTGCGAAGCTGAGCTCGAAAGTGACATGAAACATGTTTTTGAGACATAAAGTGACACTTACAGTGAATACCTGTTCTGACTACATTTTCTAACTCAAAGTGTCGTTTCAAAGTAAAAATACTGTTAGAAGGAGTGATTCAGACAAAATTAGATGAAACAGCAGCACTGGTAACAAACAACGATATTAACAGCTTTAGTGATCAAATTGAGCGTATCTTGCGAAGCTGAGCTCGAAAGTGACATGAAACAAGTTTTTGAGACATAAAGTGAAACTTACTGTTCAGACTACATTTTTAACTCAAAGTGCCGTTTCAAAGTAAAAATACTGTTAGAAGGAGTGATTCAGACAAAATTAGATGAAACAGTTGTACTGGTAACAAATGAGCGCAGTTACATGAAATAACATCAAAAGCAACATTCCCTGAGCCAGACAACGCTATTAAAAGCTTTAGTGATCAAATTGAGCGTATCTTGCGAAGTTGTGCTCGAAAGTGACATGAAACATGTTTTGAACAGTAAGTGTCACTTTATGTCTCAAAAACATGTTTCATGTCACTTTCGAGCTCAGCTTCGCAAGATACGCTCAATTTGATCACTAAAGCTGTTAATATTGTTGATTGTTAGCAGTACAGCTGTTTCAACTAATTTTGTCTGAAACACTCCTTCTAACAGTATTTTTACTTTGAAACGACGCTTTGAGTTAGAAAATGTAGTCAGAACAGGTATTCACTGTAAGTGTCACTTTATGTCTCAAAAACATGTTTCATGTCACTTTCGAGCTCAGCTTCGCAAGATACGCTCAATTTGATCACTAAAGCTGTTAATAGCGTTGTCTGGCTCAGGGAATGTTGATTTTGATGTCATTTCATGTAACTGCGCTCATTTGTTACCACTACAGCTGTTTCATCTAATTTTGTCTGAATCACTCCCTCTAACAGTATTTTTACTTTGAAACGACACTTTGAGTTAGAAAATGTAGTCTGAACAGTAAGTGTCACTTTATGTCTGAAAAACATGTTTCATGTCACTTTCGAGCTCAGCTTCGCAAGATACGCTCAATTTGATCACTAAAGCTGTTAATAGCGTTGTCTGGCTCAGGGAATGTTGATTTTGATGTCATTTCATGTAACTGCGCTCATTTTTTACCACTACAGCTGTTTCATCTAATTTTGCCTGAAAAACTCCTTCTAACAGTATTTTTACTTTGAAACGACACTTTGAGTTAGAAAATGCAGTCTGAACAGTAAGTGTCACTTTTTGTCTGAAAAACATGTTTCATGTCACTTTCGAGCTCAGCTTCGCAAGATACGCTCAATTTGATCACTAAAGCTGTTAATATCGTTGTTTGTTACCACTACAGCTGTTTCATCTAATTTTGTCTGAATCACTCCCTCTAACAGTATTTTTACTTTGAAACGACACTTTGAGTTAGAAAATGTAGTCTGAACAGTAAGTGTCACTTTATGTCTGAAAAACATGTTTCATGTCACTTTCGAGCTCAGCTTCGCAAGATACGCTCAATTTGATCACTAAAGCTGTTGATAGCGTTGTCTGGCTCAGGGAATGTTGATTTTGATGTCATTTCATGTAACTGCGCTCATTTTTTACCACTACAGCTGTTTCATCTAATTTTGCCTGAAAAACTCCTTCTAACAGTATTTTTACTTTGAAACGACACTTTGAGTTAGAAAATGCAGTCTGAACAGTAAGTGTCACTTTTTGTCTGAAAAACATGTTTCATGTCACTTTCGAGCTCAGCTTCGCAAGATACGCTCAATTTGATCACTAAAGCTGTTAATATCGTTGTTTGTTACCAGTACAGCTGTTTCATCTAATTTTGTCTGAATCACTCCCTCTAACAGTATTTTTACTTTGAAACGACACTTTGAGTTAGAAAATGTAGTCTGAACAGTAAGTGTCACTTTATGTCTGAAAAACATGTTTCATGTCACTTTCGAGCTCAGCTTCGCAAGATACGCTCAATTTGATCACTAAAGCTGTTAATAGCGTTGTCTGGCTCAGGGAATGTTGATTTTGATGTCATTTCATGTAACTGCGCTCATTTTTTACCACTACAGCTGTTTCATCTAATTTTGCCTGAAAAACTCCTTCTAACAGTATTTTTACTTTGAAACGACACTTTGAGTTAGAAAATGCAGTCTGAACAGTAAGTGTCACTTTTTGTCTGAAAAACATGTTTCATGTCACTTTCGAGCTCAGCTTCGCAAGATACGCTCAATTTGATCACTAAAGCTGTTAATAGCGTTGTCTGGCTCAGGGAATGTTGATTTTGATGTCATTTCATGTAACTGCGCTCATTTGTTACCAGTACAGCTGTTTCATCTAATTTTGTCTGAATCACTCCTTCTAACAGTATTTTTACTTTGAAACGACGCTTTCAGTTAGAAAATGTAGTCAGGACAGGTATTCACTGTAAGTGTCACTTTATGTCTGAAAAACATGTTTCATGTCACTTTCGAGCTCAGCTTCGCAAGATACGCTCAATTTGATCACTAAAGTTGTTAATAGCGTTGTCTGGCTCAGGGAATGATGATTTTGATGTCATTTCATGTAACTGCGCTCATTTGTTACCAGTACAGCTGTTTCATCTAATTTTGTCTGAATCACTCCTTCTAACAGTATTTTTACTTTGAAACGACACTTTGAGTTAGAAAATGTAGAATATCAGTTTGAATAAAGTCGAAAATTTTCATGAATAGATTTCTGCTTCAAAAAAGTATAAATTTTTCATGACAGGATTTTGGCTTTAAAAAAGGTAAAAATTTTCATGAAAAGATTTCGGCTTCAAAAAAGTTGAAAATTTTCATGAAAAGATTTACACTTCAAAAAAGTTGAAAATGTTCATGAATTTTTTCGACTTCAAAAAAGTCTAAGATTTTCATGAAAAGATTTCTGCTTCAAAAACTTGAAAATTTTCATGAAAAGATTTCGGCTTCAAAAAAGTTGAAAATTTTCATGAAAAGATTTACACTTCAAAAAAGTTGAAAATGTTCATGAATTTTTTCGACTTGAAAAAAGTCTAAGATTTTCATGAAAATATTTCTGCTTCAAAAACTTGAAAATTTTCATGAAAAGATTTCGGCTTCAAAAAAGTTGAAAATTTTCATGAAAAGATTTACACTTCAAAAAAGTTGAAAATGTTCATGAATTTTTTCGACTTCAAAAAAGTCTAAGATTTTCATGAAAAGATTTCTGCTTCAAAAACTTGAAAATTTTCATGAAAAGATTTCGGCTTCAAAAAAGTTGAAAATTTTCATGAAAAGATTTACACTTCAAAAAAGTTGAAAATGTTCATGAATTTTTTCGACTTGAAAAAAGTCTAAGATTTTCATGAAAAGATTTCTGCTTCAAAAACTTGAAAATTTTCATGAAAAGATTTCGGCTTCAAAAAAGTTGAAAATTTTCATGAAAAGATTTACACTTCAAAAAAGTTGAAAATGTTCATGAATTTTTTCGACTTGAAAAAAGTCTAAGATTTTCATGAAAAGATTTCTGCTTCAAAAACTTGAAAATTTTCATGAAAAGATTTCGGCTTCAAAAAAGTTGAAAATTTTCATGAAAAGATTTACACTTCAAAAAAGTTGAAAATGTTCATGAATTTTTTCGACTTCAAAAAAGTCTAAGATTTTCATGAAAAGATTTCTGCTTCAAAAACTTGAAAATTTTCATGAAAAGATTTCGGCTTCAAAAAAGTTGAAAATTTTCATGAAAAGATTTCGGCTTCAAAAAAGTTGAAAATGTTCATGAATTTTTTCGACTTCAAAAAAGTCTAAGATTTTCATGAAAAGATTTCTGCTTCAAAAACTTGAAAATTTTCATGAAAAGATTTCGGCTTCAAAAAAGTTGAAAATGTTCATGAATTTTTTCGACTTCAAAAAAGTCTAAGATTTTCATGAAAAGATTTCTGCTTCAAAAACTTGAAAATTTTCATGAAAAGATTTCGGCTTCAAAAAAGTTGAAAATTTTCATGAAAAGATTTACACTTCAAAAAAGTTGAAAATGTTCATGAATTTTTTCGACTTCAAAAAAGTCTAAGATTTTCATGAAAAGATTTCTGCTTCAAAAACTTGAAAATTTTCATGAAAAGATTTCGGCTTCAAAAAAGTTGAAAATTTTCATGAAAAGATTTACACTTCAAAAAAGTTGAAAATGTTCATGAATTTTTTCGACTTCAAAAAAGTCTAAGATTTTCATGAAAAGATTTCTGCTTCAAAAACTTGAAAATTTTCATGAAAAGATTTCGGCTTCAAAAAAGTTGAAAATTTTCATGAAAAGATTTACACTTCAAAAAAGTTGAAAATGTTCATGAATTTTTTCGACTTCAAAAAAGTCTAAGATTTTCATGAAAAGATTTCTGCTTCAAAAACTTGAAAATTTTCATGAAAAGATTTCGGCTTCAAAAAAGTTGAAAATTTTCATGAAAAGATTTACACTTCAAAAAAGTTGAAAATGTTCATGAATTTTTTCGACTTCAAAAAAGTCTAAGATTTTCATGAAAAGATTTCTGCTTCAAAAACTTGAAAATTTTCATGAAAAGATTTCGGCTTCAAAAAAGTTGAAAATTTTCATGAAAAGATTTACACTTCAAAAAAGTTGAAAATGTTCATGAATTTTTTCGACTTCAAAAAAGTCTAAGATTTTCATGAAAAGATTTCTGCTTCAAAAACTTGAAAATTTTCATGAAAAGATTTCGGCTTCAAAAAAGTTGAAAATTTTCATGAAAAGATTTACACTTCAAAAAAGTTGAAAATGTTCATGAATTTTTTCGACTTGAAAAAAGTCTAAGATTTTCATGAAAAGATTTCTGCTTCAAAAACTTGAAAATTTTCATGAAAAGATTTCGGCTTCAAAAAAGTTGAAAATTTTCATGAAAAGATTTACACTTCAAAAAAGTTGAAAATGTTCATGAATTTTTTCGACTTCAAAAAAGTCTAAGATTTTCATGAAAAGATTTCTGCTTCAAAAACTTGAAAATTTTCATGAAAAGATTTCGGCTTCAAAAAAGTTGAAAATTTTCATGAAAAGATTTACACTTCAAAAAAGTTGAAAATGTTCATGAATTTTTTCGACTTGAAAAAAGTCTAAGATTTTCATGAAAAGATTTCTGCTTCAAAAACTTGAAAATTTTCATGAAAAGATTTCGGCTTCAAAAAAGTTGAAAATTTTCATGAAAAGATTTACACTTCAAAAAAGTTGAAAATGTTCATGAATTTTTTCGACTTGAAAAAAGTCTAAGATTTTCATGAAAAGATTTCTGCTTCAAAAACTTGAAAATTTTCATGAAAAGATTTCGGCTTCAAAAAAGTTGAAAATTTTCATGAAAAGATTTACACTTCAAAAAAGTTGAAAATGTTCATGAATTTTTTCGACTTCAAAAAAGTCTAAGATTTTCATGAAAAGATTTCTGCTTCAAAAACTTGAAAATTTTCATGAAAAGATTTCGGCTTCAAAAAAGTTGAAAATTTTCATGAA
Organism: Labrus bergylta; assembly: GCF_963930695.1. Taxonomy (NCBI): domain Eukaryota; kingdom Metazoa; phylum Chordata; class Actinopteri; order Labriformes; family Labridae; genus Labrus; species Labrus bergylta. Next base: position 43,034 of record NW_027077303.1, on the reverse strand, counting down.
AAGATTTCGGCTTCAAAAAAGTTGAAAATGTTCATGAATTTTTTCGACTTCAAAAAAGTCTAAGATTTTCATGAAAAGATTTCTGCTTCAAAAACTTGAAAATTTTCATGAAAAGATTTCGGCTTCAAAAAAGTTGAAAATGTTCATGAATTTTTTCGACTTCAAAAAAGTCTAAGATTTTCATGAAAAGATTTCTGCTTCAAAAACTTGAAAATTTTCATGAAAAGATTTCGGCTTCAAAAAAGTTGAAAATTTTCATGAAAAGATTTACACTTCAAAAAAGTTGAAAATGTTCATGAATTTTTTCGACTTCAAAAAAGTCTAAGATTTTCATGAAAAGATTTCTGCTTCAAAAACTTGAAAATTTTCATGAAAAGATTTCGGCTTCAAAAAAGTTGAAAATTTTCATGAAAAGATTTACACTTCAAAAAAGTTGAAAATGTTCATGAATTTTTTCGACTTCAAAAAAGTCTAAGATTTTCATGAAAAGATTTCTGCTTCAAAAACTTGAAAATTTTCATGAAAAGATTTCGGCTTCAAAAAAGTTGAAAATTTTCATGAAAAGATTTACACTTCAAAAAAGTTGAAAATGTTCATGAATTTTTTCGACTTCAAAAAAGTCTAAGATTTTCATGAAAAGATTTCTGCTTCAAAAACTTGAAAATTTTCATGAAAAGATTTCGGCTTCAAAAAAGTTGAAAATTTTCATGAAAAGATTTACACTTCAAAAAAGTTGAAAATGTTCATGAATTTTTTCGACTTCAAAAAAGTCTAAGATTTTCATGAAAAGATTTCTGCTTCAAAAACTTGAAAATTTTCATGAAAAGATTTCGGCTTCAAAAAAGTTGAAAATTTTCATGAAAAGATTTACACTTCAAAAAAGTTGAAAATGTTCATGAATTTTTTCGACTTCAAAAAAGTCTAAGATTTTCATGAAAAGATTTCTGCTTCAAAAACTTGAAAATTTTCATGAAAAGATTTCGGCTTCAAAAAAGTTGAAAATTTTCATGAAAAGATTTACACTTCAAAAAAGTTGAAAATGTTCATGAATTTTTTCGACTTCAAAAAAGTCTAAGATTTTCATGAAAAGATTTCTGCTTCAAAAACTTGAAAATTTTCATGAAAAGATTTCGGCTTCAAAAAAGTTGAAAATTTTCATGAAAAGATTTACACTTCAAAAAAGTTGAAAATGTTCATGAATTTTTTCGACTTCAAAAAAGTCTAAGATTTTCATGAAAAGATTTCTGCTTCAAAAACTTGAAAATTTTCATGAAAAGATTTCGGCTTCAAAAAAGTTGAAAATTTTCATGAAAAGATTTACACTTCAAAAAAGTTGAAAATGTTCATGAATTTTTTCGACTTCAAAAAAGTCTAAGATTTTCATGAAAAGATTTCTGCTTCAAAAACTTGAAAATTTTCATGAAAAGATTTCGGCTTCAAAAAAGTTGAAAATTTTCATGAAAAGATTTACACTTCAAAAAAGTTGAAAATGTTCATGAATTTTTTCGACTTGAAAAAAGTCTAAGATTTTCATGAAAAGATTTCTGCTTCAAAAACTTGAAAATTTTCATGAAAAGATTTCGGCTTCAAAAAAGTTGAAAATTTTCATGAAAAGATTTACACTTCAAAAAAGTTGAAAATGTTCATGAATTTTTTCGACTTCAAAAAAGTCTAAGATTTTCATGAAAAGATTTCTGCTTCAAAAACTTGAAAATTTTCATGAAAAGATTTCGGCTTCAAAAAAGTTGAAAATTTTCATGAAAAGATTTCGGCTTCAAAAAAGTTGAAAATGTTCATGAATTTTTTCGACTTCAAAAAAGTCTAAGATTTTCATGAAAAGATTTCTGCTTCAAAAACTTGAAAATTTTCATGAAAAGATTTCGGCTTCAAAAAAGTTGAAAATGTTCATGAATTTTTTCGACTTCAAAAAAGTCTAAGATTTTCATGAAAAGATTTCTGCTTCAAAAACTTGAAAATTTTCATGAAAAGATTTCGGCTTCAAAAAAGTTGAAAATTTTCATGAAAAGATTTACACTTCAAAAAAGTTGAAAATGTTCATGAATTTTTTCGACTTCAAAAAAGTCTAAGATTTTCATGAAAAGATTTCTGCTTCAAAAACTTGAAAATTTTCATGAAAAGATTTCGGCTTCAAAAAAGTTGAAAATTTTCATGAAAAGATTTACACTTCAAAAAAGTTGAAAATGTTCATGAATTTTTTCGACTTCAAAAAAGTCTAAGATTTTCATGAAAAGATTTCTGCTTCAAAAACTTGAAAATTTTCATGAAAAGATTTCGGCTTCAAAAAAGTTGAAAATTTTCATGAAAAGATTTACACTTCAAAAAAGTTGAAAATGTTCATGAATTTTTTCGACTTCAAAAAAGTCTAAGATTTTCATGAAAAGATTTCTGCTTCAAAAACTTGAAAATTTTCATGAAAAGATTTCGGCTTCAAAAAAGTTGAAAATTTTCATGAAAAGATTTACACTTCAAAAAAGTTGAAAATGTTCATGAATTTTTTCGACTTCAAAAAAGTCTAAGATTTTCATGAAAAGATTTCTGCTTCAAAAACTTGAAAATTTTCATGAAAAGATTTCGGCTTCAAAAAAGTTGAAAATTTTCATGAAAAGATTTACACTTCAAAAAAGTTGAAAATGTTCATGAATTTTTTCGACTTCAAAAAAGTCTAAGATTTTCATGAAAAGATTTCTGCTTCAAAAACTTGAAAATTTTCATGAAAAGATTTCGGCTTCAAAAAAGTTGAAAATTTTCATGAAAAGATTTACACTTCAAAAAAGTTGAAAATGTTCATGAATTTTTTCGACTTGAAAAAAGTCTAAGATTTTCATGAAAAGATTTCTGCTTCAAAAACTTGAAAATTTTCATGAAAAGATTTCGGCTTCAAAAAAGTTGAAAATTTTCATGAAAAGATTTACACTTCAAAAAAGTTGAAAATGTTCATGAATTTTTTCGACTTCAAAAAAGTCTAAGATTTTCATGAAAAGATTTCTGCTTCAAAAACTTGAAAATTTTCATGAAAAGATTTCGGCTTCAAAAAAGTTGAAAATTTTCATGAAAAGATTTACACTTCAAAAAAGTTGAAAATGTTCATGAATTTTTTCGACTTGAAAAAAGTCTAAGATTTTCATGAAAAGATTTCTGCTTCAAAAACTTGAAAATTTTCATGAAAAGATTTCGGCTTCAAAAAAGTTGAAAATTTTCATGAAAAGATTTACACTTCAAAAAAGTTGAAAATGTTCATGAATTTTTTCGACTTGAAAAAAGTCTAAGATTTTCATGAAAAGATTTCTGCTTCAAAAACTTGAAAATTTTCATGAAAAGATTTCGGCTTCAAAAAAGTTGAAAATTTTCATGAAAAGATTTACACTTCAAAAAAGTTGAAAATGTTCATGAATTTTTTCGACTTCAAAAAAGTCTAAGATTTTCATGAAAAGATTTCTGCTTCAAAAACTTGAAAATTTTCATGAAAAGATTTCGGCTTCAAAAAAGTTGAAAATTTTCATGAAAAGATTTCGGCTTCAAAAAAGTTGAAAATGTTCATGAATTTTTTCGACTTCAAAAAAGTCTAAGATTTTCATGAAAAGATTTCTGCTTCAAAAACTTGAAAATTTTCATGAAAAGATTTCGGCTTCAAAAAAGTTGAAAATGTTCATGAATTTTTTCGACTTCAAAAAAGTCTAAGATTTTCATGAAAAGATTTCGGCTTCAAAAAAGTTGAAAATTTTCATGAAAAGATTTACACTTCAAAAAAGTTGAAAATGTTCATGAATTTTTTCGACTTCAAAAAAGTCTAAGATTTTCATGAAAAGATTTCTGCTTCAAAAACTTGAAAATTTTCATGAAAAGATTTCGGCTTCAAAAAAGTTGAAAATTTTCATGAAAAGATTTACACTTCAAAAAAGTTGAAAATGTTCATGAATTTTTTCGACTTCAAAAAAGTCTAAGATTTTCATGAAAAGATTTCTGCTTCAAAAACTTGAAAATTTTCATGAAAAGATTTCGGCTTCAAAAAAGTTGAAAATTTTCATGAAAAGATTTACACTTCAAAAAAGTTGAAAATGTTCATGAATTTTTTCGACTTCAAAAAAGTCTAAGATTTTCATGAAAAGATTTCTGCTTCAAAAACTTGAAAATTTTCATGAAAAGATTTCGGCTTCAAAAAAGTTGAAAATTTTCATGAAAAGATTTACACTTCAAAAAAGTTGAAAATGTTCATGAATTTTTTCGACTTCAAAAAAGTCTAAGATTTTCATGAAAAGATTTCTGCTTCAAAAACTTGAAAATTTTCATGAAAAGATTTCGGCTTCAAAAAAGTTGAAAATTTTCATGAAAAGATTTACACTTCAAAAAAGTTGAAAATGTTCATGAATTTTTTCGACTTCAAAAAAGTCTAAGATTTTCATGAAAAGATTTCTGCTTCAAAAACTTGAAAATTTTCATGAAAAGATTTCGGCTTCAAAAAAGTTGAAAATTTTCATGAAAAGATTTACACTTCAAAAAAGTTGAAAATGTTCATGAATTTTTTCGACTTCAAAAAAGTCTAAGATTTTCATGAAAAGATTTCTGCTTCAAAAACTTGAAAATTTTCATGAAAAGATTTCGGCTTCAAAAAAGTTGAAAATTTTCATGAAAAGATTTACACTTCAAAAAAGTTGAAAATGTTCATGAATTTTTTCGACTTGAAAAAAGTCTAAGATTTTCATGAAAAGATTTCTGCTTCAAAAACTTGAAAATTTTCATGAAAAGATTTCGGCTTCAAAAAAGTTGAAAATTTTCATGAAAAGATTTACACTTCAAAAAAGTTGAAAATGTTCATGAATTTTTTCGACTTCAAAAAAGTCTAAGATTTTCATGAAAAGATTTCTGCTTCAAAAACTTGAAAATTTTCATGAAAAGATTTCGGCTTCAAAAAAGTTGAAAATTTTCATGAAAAGATTTCGGCTTCAAAAAAGTTGAAAATGTTCATGAATTTTTTCGACTTCAAAAAAGTCTAAGATTTTCATGAAAAGATTTCTGCTTCAAAAACTTGAAAATTTTCATGAAAAGATTTCGGCTTCAAAAAAGTTGAAAATGTTCATGAATTTTTTCGACTTCAAAAAAGTCTAAGATTTTCATGAAAAGATTTCTGCTTCAAAAACTTGAAAATTTTCATGAAAAGATTTCGGCTTCAAAAAAGTTGAAAATTTTCATGAAAAGATTTACACTTCAAAAAAGTTGAAAATGTTCATGAATTTTTTCGACTTCAAAAAAGTCTAAGATTTTCATGAAAAGATTTCTGCTTCAAAAACTTGAAAATTTTCATGAAAAGATTTCGGCTTCAAAAAAGTTGAAAATTTTCATGAAAAGATTTACACTTCAAAAAAGTTGAAAATGTTCATGAATTTTTTCGACTTCAAAAAAGTCTAAGATTTTCATGAAAAGATTTCTGCTTCAAAAACTTGAAAATTTTCATGAAAAGATTTCGGCTTCAAAAAAGTTGAAAATTTTCATGAAAAGATTTACACTTCAAAAAAGTTGAAAATGTTCATGAATTTTTTCGACTTCAAAAAAGTCTAAGATTTTCATGAAAAGATTTCTGCTTCAAAAACTTGAAAATTTTCATGAAAAGATTTCGGCTTCAAAAAAGTTGAAAATTTTCATGAAAAGATTTACACTTCAAAAAAGTTGAAAATGTTCATGAATTTTTTCGACTTCAAAAAAGTCTAAGATTTTCATGAAAAGATTTCTGCTTCAAAAACTTGAAAATTTTCATGAAAAGATTTCGGCTTCAAAAAAGTTGAAAATTTTCATGAAAAGATTTACACTTCAAAAAAGTTGAAAATGTTCATGAATTTTTTCGACTTCAAAAAAGTCTAAGATTTTCATGAAAAGATTTCTGCTTCAAAAACTTGAAAATTTTCATGAAAAGATTTCGGCTTCAAAAAAGTTGAAAATTTTCATGAAAAGATTTACACTTCAAAAAAGTTGAAAATGTTCATGAATTTTTTCGACTTCAAAAAAGTCTAAGATTTTCATGAAAAGATTTCTGCTTCAAAAACTTGAAAATTTTCATGAAAAGATTTCGGCTTCAAAAAAGTTGAAAATTTTCATGAAAAGATTTACACTTCAAAAAAGTTGAAAATGTTCATGAATTTTTTCGACTTCAAAAAAGTCTAAGATTTTCATGAAAAGATTTCTGCTTCAAAAACTTGAAAATTTTCATGAAAAGATTTCGGCTTCAAAAAAGTTGAAAATTTTCATGAAAAGATTTACACTTCAAAAAAGTTGAAAATGTTCATGAATTTTTTCGACTTCAAAAAAGTCTAAGATTTTCATGAAAAGATTTCTGCTTCAAAAACTTGAAAATTTTCATGAAAAGATTTCGGCTTCAAAAAAGTTGAAAATTTTCATGAAAAGATTTACACTTCAAAAAAGTTGAAAATGTTCATGAATTTTTTCGACTTCAAAAAAGTCTAAGATTTTCATGAAAAGATTTCTGCTTCAAAAACTTGAAAATTTTCATGAAAAGATTTCGGCTTCAAAAAAGTTGAAAATTTTCATGAAAAGATTTACACTTCAAAAAAGTTGAAAATGTTCATGAATTTTTTCGACTTCAAAAAAGTCTAAGATTTTCATGAAAAGATTTCTGCTTCAAAAACTTGAAAATTTTCATGAAAAGATTTCGGCTTCAAAAAAGTTGAAAATTTTCATCAAGTATTTCGGCTTCAAAAAAGTCAAAGTATTTCATGAAAAGATTTCGGCTTCAAAAAAGTTGAAAATTTACATGAAAAGATTTCGGCTTCAAAAAAGTTGAAAATTTTCATGAAAAGATTTCAGCTTCAAAAAAGTTGAAAATTTTCATGACACCATTATGGCTTTAAAAAAGGTAAGAATTTTCATCAACTATTTCGGCTTCAAAAAAGTCGAAGTATTTCATGAAAAGATTTCTGCTTCAAAAAAGTTGAAAATTTTCATTAAAAGATTTCGGCTTCAAAAAGGTTGAAAACTTTCATGAACTATTTCGACTTCAAAAAAGTCGAAGATTTTCATGAAAAGATTTCTGCTTCAAAAAAGTTGAAAATTTTCATTAAAAGATTTCGGCTTCAAAAAATTCCAAAACTTTCATGAAGTATTTCGGCTTCAAAAAAGTTGAAAATTTTCATGAAAAGATTTCGGCTTCAAAAAAGTTGAAAATTTTCATCAAGTATTTCGGCTTCAAAAAAGTCAAAGTATTTCATGAAAAGATTTCGGCTTCAAAAAAGTTGAAAATTTACATGAAAAGATTTCGGCTTCAAAAAAGTCGAAGTATTTCATGAAAAGATTTCAGCTTCAAAAAAGTTGAAAATTTTCATGACACCATTATGGCTTTAAAAAAGGTAAGAATTTTCATCAACTATTTCGGCTTCAAAAAAGTCGAAGTATTTCATGAAAAGATTTCTGCTTCAAAAAAGTTGAAAATTTTCATTAAAAGATTTCGGCTTCAAAAAGGTTGAAAACTTTCATGAACTATTTCGACTTCAAAAAAGTCGAAGATTTTCATGAAAAGATTTCTGCTTCAAAAAAGTTGAAAATTTTCATTAAAAGATTTCGGCTTCAAAAAATTTCAAAACTTTCATGAAAAGATTTCGGCTTCAAAAAAGTTGAAAATTTTCATGAAAAGATTTCGGCTTCAAAAAAGTTGAAAATTTTCATCAAGTATTTCGGCTTCAAAGAAGTTGAAGATTTTCATGAAAAGATTTCGGCTTCAAAAAAGTTGAAAATTTTCATCAAGTATTTCGGCTTCAAAGAAGTTGAAGATTTTCATGAAAAGATTTCTGCTTCAAAAAGTTGAAAATTTTCATGAAAAGATTTCGGCTTTAAAAAAGTTGAAATTTTTCATGAAAAGATTTCGGCTTCAAAAAAGTTGAATATTTTCATGAAAAGATTTCGGCTTCAAAAAAGTTGAAAATTTTCATCAAGTATTTCGGCTTCAAAAAAGTCAAAGTATTTCATGAAAAGATTTCTGCTTCAAAAAAGTTGAAAATTTTTATGAAAAGATTTCGGCTTCAAAAAAGTTGAAAATTTACATGAAAAGATTTCGGCTTCAAAAAAGTTGAAAATTTTCATGAAAAGATTTCAGCTTCAAAAAAGTTGAAAATTTTCATGACAGCATTATGGCTTTAAAAAAGGTAAGAATTTTCATCAAGTATTTCGGCTTCAAAAAAGTCGAAGTATTTCATGAAAAGATTTCTGCTTCAAAAAAGTTGAAAATTTTCATGAAAAGATTTTGGCTTCAAAAAAGTTGAAAATTTTCATGAAGTATTTCTGCTTTAAAAATGTCAAAGTGACCCGGTTGAGTTTTTATTTTCTACATCTTTGCAAAAAATTCATCTCTTCATTCAGTATTCAAGGTATTCCTCAATTAACTTGTTTTTGATCATCATACATCCTTATTTTATTTTTTCCTTTCTTACTTTTTGAATAAAAAACATTTTTGTATCATTACCCTTCTAATGCACAACATGGGTCAAAAATGAATCCACTTTCTATGTTATTTCATGTATGGCTGAGTGTTTCTATGATATATCTTTGAAATAAATACATTTTATCATTTTCTTTTCCAAGTATGCAGTAAATATCTTGTTTTTGTTAAGCACAAATCATCATTTGTATTTTTCCTTTCTTACTTTATGAACGAGCACAGCTTTTGTATTTCTACATCAAGTCAGAAACGACCCCAGAAACGACCCACATGCATTTACTATAGCATTTGCTGTGAAACGTGGTTGTTTCAGACATTTCACAGCTCAGCACAGCTCCCTTGGAACATCTAATACATGTAAGTATTGTTTTTAAATTGTTCTAACATCACTTTAGAAAATATTTGATGACAATTGTGAAAGATAACTGTACATAACATTTGATTAGGTTTAGGTTACCTTGAGAGTGAGTACATTACTTGTCAGAAAGTTACAAGTAATTACTATTAGCTAGCTAGCTGTTGACACTTCTATTTTAGTTAGCTAATTCTATTGTAGTTAGCTAACTATTATGTAGATTGCTAGGCTACTTAGCAAAGTACTTAGCTAAGCTACTTAGCCAAGTCACCAAAATAAAACTCTATGTATGTGTATGTATATTGATGTGCATCTGAAAATTTTATTGTGCTTTTGATTTTCTTTATCCAGAGTATGGCTGGTCCCAGATTTACTACTGAGATGGTTGTAGCGATGCTGCAGGAAGAACCAGATGAGGAGGCAATTTGTCTTGATTCAGAGTCTGAAATTTCTGATGATGATGACCCAGAATATTTGCCAGAGGGTCAAGCTGGAGTTGTGGGTGTGTCTGGGAATCCATGAAGAAGACTCCTCTGATGATACAGAAGACTCATCTGATGAGTCCTCTGAAGAGGAAACTCAGACCCAGTCCAATAGATTGAGTAAAAACGGATCTTACTGGAATGAGAATCCCCCCATTCATGGCAGAACAAGAAGCCATAACATTCTGAGGAGCTGCCCAGGACCTACACCTGGATCACCAGCTGTTTCACCAAAAGATGCCTGGGATATGTTCATGAGTGACAACATCATTGAGGAGGTTCTAATATGTACCAACTTAGAGGGACGAAGAACAGCCACAGCAAAAGGGAAAGAGTGGAGAAGCATTGATAAAGAAGAATTGATGGCCTTCATCAATTCTTGCAGGGGGGGAGAAGAGCTGGGATGTGGCCTTGCAGGAGCTGTTTGTGGATCCGCTGCAAAATCCAATTTACAAGGCCACCATGGGGCTTAGGAGATATGAAGATATCCGCCGCGTCATACGGTTTGACGACAAGAGGACCAGGGCTCTGCGGCTGGAAACACACCACATGGCGACATTTAGGTACGTGTGGGACTGTTTCCTGGACAACTGCAGAAGAAAGTTCATCCCCAGTGACTGTGTCACCATAGATGAGCAGCTTGTGCCATTCCGAGGCAGGTGCAAGTTACGGCAACACATGCCCAGCAAGCCTGCAAAATATGGGATAAAAATCTTCTGGATGTGCGACGCAAGGGTACCTTATGCAATAGATGGAATTGTCTATACCGGGAGACAGCCAGGTTCAGAGGAACCTTGGAGAGAATGTCGTCCAGCAATTGTGCAGTGGAATCAGACAGACAGGTGAATGTAAAGTACAATAGAGAAACTAATGTATTAAGTTTTAGCACAATACCTACATACTTTTTCCCAATCTTTAATAATGTGTATTTTATTTTTTTATTTGATTTCTCTGTAAGCAAAATAGTAAAACAGAATAAAATGCAATGCAATGCAACAGATTATGGCGTTAGAGTTTAAAGAATTCCATGTCGAGTAAATTTACAATCTTTTCCCCCTCTCATAGGTCGCAACATCACAATTAGCAACTTCTTCACCAGTGTCCCGCTGGCTGAGAAGCTCCTCGAGAAGAACCTGACCATTGTTGGGACTCTTTGCCAGAACAAATCGGACATACCACCTATCATGAAGCCATCCAAATCACGGGAGATTCATAGCTCAGAATTCGGATTCAATGGCAACATGACCATGGTGAGCTATGTGCAGAAGAAGGGAAAAGCTGTTGTCCTCCTGAGCACTATGCATGATGACAAAGCAGTGGATGACAGCAGTCAGAAGAAGAAACAATGGGAAGATGTGGGTTTAAAAAACAAAACACAGCCACCACCCAGCCACAAGAGGACATCAGACAGGAGGGCCAAAGGAAGAGGAAGAGGTGCACGATCTGCCCAGTTACCAAAGACAGAAAAGTCAGCAGCTAGTGTTCCCAGTGCACCAGGCCTGTGTGCAAGGAGCACAAACTCTTAGTGATCATTTGTGAGGCATGTCAAAATTGAGAAGGCAATTTGTGCTCTAGTGATGTGTTCAGTTGTATTTCATTTTGTTTGGTCACATTCACCAGTTTACAGTTGTTAAATTACAGATACAGTTCAGTTCAACAGCCGTGTTATCTGTTATCAGAGGTATGTGTATGTGTGACAAAATGACAAATAAACATGTTGCAAATATGAAATACATAAGTGTTTGGCTCCACTCACTGCTAAAGTAATTACTTGAAACAAATTATTATTATAGTATTAATTCATTTAATTTTAAATCACACTTGGATGTATGGGTCATTTTTGACCCATGTGTGTAAACTTGATGTAGTAATAAAAAAAGCTATTTTTGTTCATAAAGCATGAAAGTAAAAATGGAAATAGTGATTGGTGGTAATCAAAAACAAGATATTTAAAGAATACTTGGAATATTCAATCATAAAATAAATTGATTTCAAAAGATAGAACAAAGAAAAACTCAGCCAGCATGAAGAAAGTCGAAGATTTTCATGAAAATTTTCAACTTTTTTGAAGCCGAAATACTTCATGAAAATCTTTGACTTTTTTGAAGCCGAAATCTTTTCATGAAAGTTTTCAACTTTTTTAAAGCCGAAATCTTTTCATGAAAATTTTGAACTTTTTTGAAGCAGAAATCTTTTCATCAAAATTATCAACTTTTTTGAAAATGAAACCTTTTCATCAAAATTTTTGACTTTTTTGAAGCCGAAATCTTTTCATGTAAATTTTTAACTTTTTTGAAACCGAAATACTTCATGAAAATTTTCAACTTTTTTGAAGCTGAAATTTTTTCATGAAAATGTTCAACTTTTTTGAAGCAGAAATCGTTTCATGAAGATCTTCAACTTTTTTGAAGCAAAAATCTTTTCATGAAAATCTTCAACTTTTTTGAAGCAGAAATACTTCATGGAAATGTTCAACTTTTTTGAAGCCGAAATCTTTTCATGAAAATTTTGAACTTTTTTGAAGCAGAAATCTTTTCATCAAAATTTTCAAATTTTTTGAAGCTGAAATACTTCATGAAATTTTTTACCTTTTTTAAAGCCAAAATCCTGTCATGAAAATTTTCAACTTTGTTGAAGCCGAAATCTTTTCATGAAAATCTTCAACTTTTTTGAAGCAGAAATACTTTATGAAAATGTTCAACTTTTTTGAAGCCGAACTCTTTTCATGAAAAATTTCAATTTTGTTGAAGCTGAAATCTTTTCATGGAAATTTTCAACTTTTTTGAAGCCAAAATCTTTTCATGAAAATTTTCAACTTTTTTGAAGCAGAAATCTTTTCATAAAAATTATCAACTTTTTTGAAAATGAAACCTTTTCATCAAAATTTTCAACTTTTTTGAAGCCGAAATCTTTTCATGTAAATTTTTAACTTTTTTGAAACCGAAATACTTCATGAAAATTTTCAACTTTTTTGAAGCTGAAATTTTTTCATGAAAATGTTCAACTTTTTTGAAGCAGAAATCGTTTCATGAAGATCTTCAACTTTTTTGAAGCAAAAATCTTTTCATCAAAATTTTCAAATTTTTTGAAGCTGAAATACTTCATGAAAATGTTCAACTTTTTTGAAGCCGAAATCTTTTCATGAAAATTTTCAACTTTTTTGAAGGCTAAATCTTTTCATGAAAATTTTTAACTTTGTTGAAGCAGTAATCTTTTCATGAAAATTTTCAACTTTGTTGAAGCAGAAATCTTTTCATGAAAATTTTAAAGCAGAAATCTTTTCATGAAAATTTTCAACTTTTTTGAAGCTGAAATCTTTTCATGTAAATTTTCAACTTTTTTGAAATCAAAATACTTCATGAAAATTTTTGACTTTTTTGAAAGCAGAAATCTTTTAATGTAAATTTTCAAATTTTTTGATGCCGAAATACTTTATGAAAATTTTCAATTTTGTTGAAGCAGAAATCTTTTCATGAAAATTTTCAACTTTTTTAAAGCCAAAATCCTGTAATGAAAAATTTCAATTTTGTTGAAGCAGAAATCTTTTCATGAAAATTTTCAACTTTGTTGAAGCAGAAATCTTTTCATGAAAATTTTAAAGCAGAAATCTTTTCATGAAAATTTTCAACTTTTTTGAAGCCGAAATCTTTTCATGTAAATTTTCAACTTTTTTGAAACCAAAATACTTCATGAAAATTTTTGACTTTTTTGAAGCCGAAATCTTTTCATGAAAATCTTCGACTTTTTTGAAGCAGAAATCTTTTTATGAAAATTTTCAACTTTTTTGAAGCAGAAATCTTTTCATGAAAATTTTCAACTTTTTTAAAGCCAAAATCCTGTAATGAAAAATTTCAATTTTGTTGAAGCTGAAATCTTTTCATGGAAATTTTCAACTTTTTTGAAGCCAAAATCTTGTCATGAAAATTTTCAACTTTTTTGAAGCAGAAATCTTTTCATAAAAATTATCAACTTTTTTGAAAATGAAACCTTTTCATCAAAATTTTCAACTTTTTTGAAGCCGAAATCTTTTCATGTAAATTTTTAACTTTTTTGAAACCGAAATACTTCATGAAAATTTTCAACTTTTTTGAAGCAAAAATCTTTTCATGAAAATCTTCAACTTTTTTGAAGCAGAAATACTTCATGGAAATGTTCAACTTTTTTGAAGCCGAAATCTTTTCATGAAAATTTTGAACTTTTTTGAAGCAGAAATCTTTTCATCAAAATTTTCAAATTTTTTGAAGCTGAAATACTTCATGAAATTTTTTACCTTTTTTAAAGCCAAAATCCTGTCATGAAAATTTTCAACTTTGTTGAAGCCGAAATCTTTTCATGAAAATCTTCAACTTTTTTGAAGCAGAAATACTTTATGAAAATGTTCAACTTTTTTGAAGCCGAAATCTTTTCATGAAAATTTTCAACTTTTTTGAAGGCTAAATCTTTTCATGAAAATTTTTAACTTTGTTGAAGCAGAAATCTTTTCATGAAAATTTTCAACTTTGTTGAAGCAGAAATCTTTTCATGAAAATTTTCAAGCAGAAATCTTTTCATGAAAATTTTCAACTTTTTTGAAGCTGAAATCTTTTCATGTAAATTTTCAACTTTTTTGAAACCAAAATACTTCATGAAAATTTTTGACTTTTTTGAAGCCGAAATCTTTTCATGAAAATCTTCGACTTTTTTGAAGCAGAAATCTTTTTATGAAAATTTTCAACTTTTTTGTAGCCGAAATCTTTTCATGAAAATCTTCGACTTTTTTGAAGCAGAAATCTTTTCATGAAAATTTTCATGCAGAAATCTTTTCATGAAAATCTTCGACTTTTTTGAAGCCTAAATCTTTTCATGAAAATTTTCAACTTTTTTGAAGCAGAAATCTTTTTATGAAAATTTTCAACTTTTTTAAATCCGAAATCTTTTCATGAAAATCTTTGACTTTTTTAATGCAGAAATACTTTTATGAAAATTTTCAAGCAGAAATCTTTTCATGAAAATTTTCAATTTTTTTAAGCAGAAATCTTTTCATGTAAATTTTCAACTTTTTTGAAACCGAAATACTTCATGAAAATTTTCAACTTTTTTGAAGCCGAAATGTTTTCATTAAAATTTTCAACTTTTTTAAATCCGAAATCTTTTCATGAATCTTTTCATGAAAATTTTGAAGCAGAAATCTTTTCATGAAAATTTTCAACTTTTTTGAAGCCGAAATCTTTTCATGAAAGTTTTCAACTTTTTGAAGCAAAAATACTTCATGAAAATTTTCAACTTTTTAAAAAGCTTGAAATTTTCAACTTTTTTGAAACAGAAATCTTTTCATGTAAATTTTGAACTTTTTTGAAAATGAAATCTTTTCATGAAAATTTTCAACTTTTTTGAAGTCGAAATACTTCATGAAAGTTTTCAACTTTTTCAAAGCTGAAATACTTCATGAAAGTTTTCAACTTTTTTAAAGCTGAAATCTTTATATGTAAATTTTCAACTTTATTCAAACTGATATTCTACATTTTCTAACTCAAAGTGTCGTTTCAAAGTAAAAATACTGTTAGAAGGAGTGATTCAGACAAAATTAGATGAAACAGCTGTACTGGTAAGAAATGAGCGCAGTTACATGAAATGACATCAAAATCAACATTCCCTGAGCCAGAAAACGCTATTAACAGCTTTAGTGATCAAATTGAGCGTATCTTGCGAAGCTGAGCTCGAAAGTGACATGAAACATGTTTTTGGGACATAAAGTGACACTTACTTTTCAGACTACATTTTCTCACTCAAAGTGTCGTTTCAAAGTAAAAATACTGTTAGAAGGCGTGATTCAGACAAAATTAGATGAAACAGCTGTACTGGTAACAAACAACGATATTAACAGCTTTAGTGATCAAATTGAGCGTATCTTGCGAAGCTGAGCTCGAAAGTGACATGAAACATGTTTTTGAGACATAAAGTGACACTTACTGTTCAGACTACATTTTCTAACTCAAAGTGCCGTTTCAAAGTAAAAATACTGTTAGAAGGAGTGATTCAGACAATATTAGATGAAACAGCTGTACTGGTAACAAATGAGCGCAGTTACATGAAATGACATCAAAATCAACATTCCCTGAGCCAGACAACGCTATTAACAGCTTTAGTGATCAAATTGAGCGTATCTTGCGAAGCTGAGCTCGAAAGTGACATGAAACATGTTTTTCAGACATAAAGTGACACTTACAGTGAATACCTGTCCTGACTACATTTTCTAACTCAAAGTGTCGTTTCAAAGTAAAAATACTGTTAGAAGGAGTGATTCAGACAAAATTAGATGAAACAGCAGCACTGGTAACAAATGAGCGCAGTTACATGAAATGACATCAAAATCAACATTCCCTGAGCCAGACAACGCTATTAACAGCTTTAGTGATCAAATTGAGCGTTTCTTGCGAAGCTGAGCTCGAAAGTGACATGAAACATGTTTTTGAGACATAAAGTGACACTTACAGTGAATACCTGTCCTGACTACATTTTTTAACTCAAAGTGTCGTTTCAAAGTAAAAATACTGTTAGAAGGAGTGATTCATCAAAAATAAGATGAAACAGCAGCACTGGTAACAAATGAGCGCAGTTACATGAAATGACATCAAAATCAACATTCCCTGAGACAGACAACGCTATTAACAGCTTTAGTGATCAAATTGAGCGTATCTTGCGAAGCTGAGCTCGAAAGTGACATGAAACATGTTTTTAAGACATAAAGTGACACTTACAGTGAATACCTGTTCTGACTACATTTTCTAACTCAAAGTGTCGTTTCAAAGTAAAAATACTGTTAGAAGGAGTGATTCAGACAAAATTAGATGAAACAGCAGCACTGGTAACAAACAACGATATTAACAGCTTTAGTGATCAAATTGAGCGTATCTTGCGAAGCTGAGCTCGAAAGTGACATGAAACAAGTTTTTGAGACATAAAGTGAAACTTACTGTTCAGACTACATTTTTAACTCAAAGTGCCGTTTCAAAGTAAAAATACTGTTAGAAGGAGTGATTCAGACAAAATTAGATGAAACAGTTGTACTGGTAACAAATGAGCGCAGTTACATGAAATAACATCAAAATCAACATTCCCTGAGCCAGACAACGCTATTAAAAGCTTTAGTGATCAAATTGAGCGTATCTTGCGAAGTTGTGCTCGAAAGTGACATAAAACATGTTTTGAACAGTAAGTGTCACTTTATGTCTCAAAAACATGTTTCATGTCACTTTCGAGCTCTGCTTCGCAAGATACGCTCAATTTGATCACTAAAGCTGTTAATATCGTTGATTGTTAGCAGTACAGCTGTTTCAACTAATTTTGTCTGAAACACTCCTTCTAACAGTATTTTTACTTTGAAACGACGCTTTGAGTTAGAAAATGTAGTCAGAACAGGTATTCACTGTAAGTGTCACTTTATGTCTCAAAAACATGTTTCATGTCACTTTCGAGCTCAGCTTCGCAAGATACGCTCAATTTGATCACTAAAGCTGTTAATAGCGTTGTCTGGCTCAGGGAATGTTGATTTTGATGTCATTTCATGTAACTGCGCTCATTTGTTACCACTACAGCTGTTTCATCTAATTTTGCCTGAAAAACTCCTTCTAACAGTATTTTTACTTTGAAACGACACTTTGAGTTAGAAAATGCAGTCTGAACAGTAAGTGTCACTTTTTGTCTGAAAAACATGTTTCATGTCACTTTCGAGCTCAGCTTCGCAAGATACGCTCAATTTGATCACTAAAGCTGTTAATATCGTTGTTTGTTACCAGTACAGCTGTTTCATCTAATTTTGTCTGAATCACTCCCTCTAACAGTATTTTTACTTTGAAACGACACTTTGAGTTAGAAAATGTAGTCTGAACAGTAAGTGTCACTTTATGTCTGAAAAACATGTTTCATGTCACTTTCGAGCTCAGCTTCGCAAGATACGCTCAATTTGATCACTAAAGCTGTTAATAGCGTTGTCTGGCTCAGGGAATGTTGATTTTGATGTCATTTCATGTAACTGCGCTCATTTTTTACCACTACAGCTGTTTCATCTAATTTTGCCTGAAAAACTCCTTCTAACAGTATTTTTACTTTGAAACGACACTTTGAGTTAGAAAATGCAGTCTGAACAGTAAGTGTCACTTTTTGTCTGAAAAACATGTTTCATGTCACTTTCGAGCTCAGCTTCGCAAGATACGCTCAATTTGATCACTAAAGCTGTTAATAGCGTTGTCTGGCTCAGGGAATGTTGATTTTGATGTCATTTCATGTAACTGCGCTCATTTGTTACCAGTACAGCTGTTTCATCTAATTTTGTCTGAATCACTCCTTCTAACAGTATTTTTACTTTGAAACGACGCTTTCAGTTAGAAAATGTAGTCAGGACAGGTATTCACTGTAAGTGTCACTTTATGTCTCAAAAACATGTTTCATGTCACTTTCGAGCTCAGCTTCGCAAGATACGCTCAATTTGATCACTAAAGTTGTTAATAGCGTTGTCTGGCTCAGGGAATGATGATTTTGATGTCATTTCATGTAACTGCGCTCATTTGTTACCAGTACAGCTGTTTCATCTAATTTTGTCTGAATCACTCCTTCTAACAGTATTTTTACTTTGAAACGACACTTTGAGTTAGAAAATGTAGAATATCAGTTTGAATAAAGTCGAAAATTTTCATGAATAGATTTCTGCTTCAAAAAAGTATAAATTTTTCATGACAGGATTTTGGCTTTAAAAAAGGTAAAAATTTTCATGAAAAGATTTCGGCTTCAAAAAAGTTGAAAATTTTCATGAAAAGATTTACACTTCAAAAAAGTTGAAAATGTTCATGAATTTTTTCGACTTGAAAAAAGTCTAAGATTTTCATGAAAAGATTTCTGCTTCAAAAACTTGAAAATTTTCATGAAAAGATTTCGGCTTCAAAAAAGTTGAAAATTTTCATGAAAAGATTTACACTTCAAAAAAGTTGAAAATGTTCATGAATTTTTTCGACTTCAAAAAAGTCTAAGATTTTCATGAAAAGATTTCTGCTTCAAAAACTTGAAAATTTTCATGAAAAGATTTCGGCTTCAAAAAAGTTGAAAATTTTCATGAAAAGATTTACACTTCAAAAAAGTTGAAAATGTTCATGAATTTTTTCGACTTCAAAAAAGTCTAAGATTTTCATGAAAAGATTTCTGCTTCAAAAACTTGAAAATTTTCATGAAAAGATTTCGGCTTCAAAAAAGTTGAAAATTTTCATGAAAAGATTTACACTTCAAAAAAGTTGAAAATGTTCATGAATTTTTTCGACTTCAAAAAAGTCTAAGATTTTCATGAAAAGATTTCTGCTTCAAAAACTTGAAAATTTTCATGAAAAGATTTCGGCTTCAAAAAAGTTGAAAATTTTCATGAAAAGATTTACACTTCAAAAAAGTTGAAAATGTTCATGAATTTTTTCGACTTCAAAAAAGTCTAAGATTTTCATGAAAAGATTTCTGCTTCAAAAACTTGAAAATTTTCATGAAAAGATTTCGGCTTCAAAAAAGTTGAAAATTTTCATCAAGTATTTCGGCTTCAAAAAAGTCAAAGTATTTCATGAAAAGATTTCGGCTTCAAAAAAGTTGAAAATTTACATGAAAAGATTTCGGCTTCAAAAAAGTTGAAAATTTTCATGAAAAGATTTCAGCTTCAAAAAAGTTGAAAATTTTCATGACACCATTATGGCTTTAAAAAAGGTAAGAATTTTCATCAACTATTTCGGCTTCAAAAAAGTCGAAGTATTTCATGAAAAGATTTCTGCTTCAAAAAAGTTGAAAATTTTCATTAAAAGATTTCGGCTTCAAAAAGGTTGAAAACTTTCATGAACTATTTCGACTTCAAAAAAGTCGAAGATTTTCATGAAAAGATTTCTGCTTCAAAAAAGTTGAAAATTTTCATTAAAAGATTTCGGCTTCAAAAAATTCCAAAACTTTCATGAAGTATTTCGGCTTCAAAAAAGTTGAAAATTTTCATGAAAAGATTTCGGCTTCAAAAAAGTTGAAAATTTTCATCAAGTATTTCGGCTTCAAAAAAGTCAAAGTATTTCATGAAAAGATTTCGGCTTCAAAAAAGTTGAAAATTTACATGAAAAGATTTCGGCTTCAAAAAAGTTGAAAATTTTCATGAAAAGATTTCAGCTTCAAAAAAGTTGAAAATTTTCATGACACCATTAAGGCTTTAAAAAAGGTAAGAATTTTCATCAACTATTTCGGCTTCAAAAAAGTCGAAGTATTTCATGAAAAGATTTCTGCTTCAAAAAAGTTGAAAATTTTCATTAAAAGATTTCGGCTTCAAAAAGGTTGAAAACTTTCATGAACTATTTCGACTTCAAAAAAGTCGAAGATTTTCATGAAAAGATTTCTGCTTCAAAAAAGTTGAAAATTTTCATTAAAAGATTTCGGCTTCAAAAAATTTCAAAACTTTCATGAAGTATTTCGGCTTCAAAAAAGTTGAAAATTTTCATGAAAAGATTTCGGCTTCAAAAAAGTTGAAAATTTTCATCAAGTATTTCGGCTTCAAAGAAGTTGAAGATTTTCATGAAAAGATTTCGGCTTCAAAAAAGTTGAAAATTTTCATCAAGTATTTCGGCTTCAAAGAAGTTGAAGATTTTCATGAAAAGATTTCTGCTTCAAAAAGTTGAAAATTTTCATGAAAAGATTTCGGCTTTAAAAAAGTTGAAAATTTTCATGAAAAGATTTCGGCTTCAAAAAAGTTGAATATTTTCATGAAAAGATTTCGGCTTCAAAAAAGTTGAAAATTTTCATCAAGTATTTCGGCTTCAAAAAAGTCAAAGTATTTCATGAAAAGATTTCTGCTTCAAAAAAGTTGAAAATTTTTATGAAAAGATTTCGGCTTCAAAAAAGTTGAAAATTTACATGAAAAGATTTCGGCTTCAAAAAAGTTGAAAATTTTCATGAAAAGATTTCAGCTTCAAAAAAGTTGAAAATTTTCATGACAGCATTATGGCTTTAAAAAAGGTAAGAATTTTCATCAAGTATTTCGGCTTCAAAAAAGTCGAAGTATTTCATGAAAAGATTTCTGCTTCAAAAAAGTTGAAAATTTTCATGAAAAGATTTTGGCTTCAAAAAAGTTGAAAATTTTCATGAAGTATTTCTGCTTTAAAAATGTCAAAGTGACCCGGTTGAGTTTTTATTTTCTACATCTTTGCAATAAATTCATCTCTTCATTCAGTATTCAAGGTATTCCTCAATTAACTTGTTTTTGATCATCATACATCCTTATTTTATTTTTTCCTTTCTTACTTTTTGAATAAAAAACATTTTTGTATCATTACCCTTCTAATGCACAACATGGGTCAAAAATGAATCCACTTTCTATGTTATTTCATGTATGGCTGAGTGTTTCTATGATATATCTTTGAAATAAATACATTTTATCATTTTCTTTTCCAAGTATGCAGTAAATATCTTGTTTTTGTTAAGCACAAATCATCATTTGTATTTTTCCTTTCTTACTTTATGAACGAGCACAGCTTTTGTATTTCTACATCAAGTCAGAAACGACCCCAGAAACGACCCACATGCATTTACTATAGCATTTGCTGTGAAACGTGGTTGTTTCAGACATTTCACAGCTCAGCACAGCTCCCTTGGAACATCTAATACATGTAAGTATTGTTTTTAAATTGTTCTAACATCACTTTAGAAAATATTTGATGACAATTGTGAAAGATAACTGTACATAACATTTGATTAGGTTTAGGTTACCTTGAGAGTGAGTACATTACTTGTCAGAAAGTTACAAGTAATTACTATTAGCTAGCTAGCTGTTGACACTTCTATTTTAGTTAGCTAATTCTATTGTAGTTAGCTAACTATTATGTAGATTGCTAGGCTACTTAGCAAAGTACTTAGCTAAGCTACTTAGCCAAGTCACCAAAATAAAACTCTATGTATGTGTATGTATATTGATGTGCATCTGAAAATTTTATTGTGCTTTTGATTTTCTTTATCCAGAGTATGGCTGGTCCCAGATTTACTACTGAGATGGTTGTAGCGATGCTGCAGGAAGAACCAGATGAGGAGGCAATTTGTCTTGATTCAGAGTCTGAAATTTCTGATGATGATGACCCAGAATATTTGCCAGAGGGTCAAGCTGGAGTTGTGGGTGTGTCTGGGAATCCATGAA
The DNA here is from genome assembly GCF_963930695.1 of Labrus bergylta. Classification (NCBI taxonomy): domain Eukaryota; kingdom Metazoa; phylum Chordata; class Actinopteri; order Labriformes; family Labridae; genus Labrus; species Labrus bergylta. The sequence continues at coordinate 21,576 of NW_027077303.1, read as the reverse complement.
GAAGACTCCTCTGATGATACAGAAGACTCATCTGATGAGTCCTCTGAAGAGGAAACTCAGACCCAGTCCAATAGATTGAGTAAAAACGGATCTTACTGGAATGAGAATCCCCCCATTCATGGCAGAACAAGAAGCCATAACATTCTGAGGAGCTGCCCAGGACCTACACCTGGATCACCAGCTGTTTCACCAAAAGATGCCTGGGATATGTTCATGAGTGACAACATCATTGAGGAGGTTCTAATATGTACCAACTTAGAGGGACGAAGAACAGCCACAGCAAAAGGGAAAGAGTGGAGAAGCATTGATAAAGAAGAATTGATGGCCTTCATCAATTCTTGCAGGGGGGGAGAAGAGCTGGGATGTGGCCTTGCAGGAGCTGTTTGTGGATCCGCTGCAAAATCCAATTTACAAGGCCACCATGGGGCTTAGGAGATATGAAGATATCCGCCGCGTCATACGGTTTGACGACAAGAGGACCAGGGCTCTGCGGCTGGAAACACACCACATGGCGACATTTAGGTACGTGTGGGACTGTTTCCTGGACAACTGCAGAAGAAAGTTCATCCCCAGTGACTGTGTCACCATAGATGAGCAGCTTGTGCCATTCCGAGGCAGGTGCAAGTTACGGCAACACATGCCCAGCAAGCCTGCAAAATATGGGATAAAAATCTTCTGGATGTGCGACGCAAGGGTACCTTATGCAATAGATGGAATTGTCTATACCGGGAGACAGCCAGGTTCAGAGGAACCTTGGAGAGAATGTCGTCCAGCAATTGTGCAGTGGAATCAGACAGACAGGTGAATGTAAAGTACAATAGAGAAACTAATGTATTAAGTTTTAGCACAATACCTACATACTTTTTCCCAATCTTTAATAATGTGTATTTTATTTTTTTATTTGATTTCTCTGTAAGCAAAATAGTAAAACAGAATAAAATGCAATGCAATGCAACAGATTATGGCGTTAGAGTTTAAAGAATTCCATGTCGAGTAAATTTACAATCTTTTCCCCCTCTCATAGGTCGCAACATCACAATTAGCAACTTCTTCACCAGTGTCCCGCTGGCTGAGAAGCTCCTCGAGAAGAACCTGACCATTGTTGGGACTCTTTGCCAGAACAAATCGGACATACCACCTATCATGAAGCCATCCAAATCACGGGAGATTCATAGCTCAGAATTCGGATTCAATGGCAACATGACCATGGTGAGCTATGTGCAGAAGAAGGGAAAAGCTGTTGTCCTCCTGAGCACTATGCATGATGACAAAGCAGTGGATGACAGCAGTCAGAAGAAGAAACAATGGGAAGATGTGGGTTTAAAAAACAAAACACAGCCACCACCCAGCCACAAGAGGACATCAGACAGGAGGGCCAAAGGAAGAGGAAGAGGTGCACGATCTGCCCAGTTACCAAAGACAGAAAAGTCAGCAGCTAGTGTTCCCAGTGCACCAGGCCTGTGTGCAAGGAGCACAAACTCTTAGTGATCATTTGTGAGGCATGTCAAAATTGAGAAGGCAATTTGTGCTCTAGTGATGTGTTCAGTTGTATTTCATTTTGTTTGGTCACATTCACCAGTTTACAGTTGTTAAATTACAGATACAGTTCAGTTCAACAGCCGTGTTATCTGTTATCAGAGGTATGTGTATGTGTGACAAAATGACAAATAAACATGTTGCAAATATGAAATACATAAGTGTTTGGCTCCACTCACTGCTAAAGTAATTACTTGAAACAAATTATTATTATAGTATTAATTCATTTAATTTTAAATCACACTTGGATGTATGGGTCATTTTTGACCCATGTGTGTAAACTTGATGTAGTAATAAAAAAAGCTATTTTTGTTCATAAAGCATGAAAGTAAAAATGGAAATAGTGATTGGTGGTAATCAAAAACAAGATATTTAAAGAATACTTGGAATATTCAATCATAAAATAAATTGATTTCAAAAGATAGAACAAAGAAAAACTCAGCCAGCATGAAGAAAGTCGAAGATTTTCATGAAAATTTTCAACTTTTTTGAAGCCGAAATACTTCATGAAAATCTTTGACTTTTTTGAAGCCGAAATCTTTTCATGAAAGTTTTCAACTTTTTTAAAGCCGAAATCTTTTCATGAAAATTTTGAACTTTTTTGAAGCAGAAATCTTTTCATCAAAATTATCAACTTTTTTGAAAATGAAACCTTTTCATCAAAATTTTTGACTTTTTTGAAGCCGAAATCTTTTCATGTAAATTTTTAACTTTTTTGAAACCGAAATACTTCATGAAAATTTTCAACTTTTTTGAAGCTGAAATTTTTTCATGAAAATGTTCAACTTTTTTGAAGCAGAAATCGTTTCATGAAGATCTTCAACTTTTTTGAAGCAAAAATCTTTTCATGAAAATCTTCAACTTTTTTGAAGCAGAAATACTTCATGGAAATGTTCAACTTTTTTGAAGCAGAAATCTTTTCATGAAAATTTTGAACTTTTTTGAAGCAGAAATCTTTTCATCAAAATTTTCAAATTTTTTGAAGCAGAAATACTTGATGGAAATGTTCAACTTTTTTGAAGCAGAAATCTTTTCATCAAAATTTTCAAATTTTTTGAAGCTGAAATACTTCATGAAATTTTTTACCTTTTTTAAAGCCAAAATCCTGTCATGAAAATTTTCAACTTTGTTGAAGCCGAAATCTTTTCATGAAAATCTTCAACTTTTTTGAAGCAGAAATACTTTATGAAAATGTTCAACTTTTTTGAAGCCGAACTCTTTTCATGAAAAATTTCAATTTTGTTGAAGCTGAAATCTTTTCATGAAAATTTTCAACTTTTTTAAAGCCAAAATCCTGTAATGAAAAATTTCAATTTTGTTGAAGCAGAAATCTTTTCATGAAAATTTTCAACTTTGTTGAAGCAGAAATCTTTTCATGAAAATTTTAAAGCAGAAATCTTTTCATGAAAATTTTCAACTTTTTTGAAGCCGAAATCTTTTCATGAAAATCTTCGACTTTTTTGAAGCAGAAATCTTTTTATGAAAATTTTCAACTTTTTTGAAGCAGAAATCTTTTCATGAAAATTTTCAACTTTTTTAAAGCCAATATCCTGTAATGAAAAATTTCAATTTTGTTGAAGCTGAAATCTTTTCATGGAAATTTTCAACTTTTTTGAAGCCAAAATCTTGTCATGAAAATTTTCAACTTTTTTGAAGCAGAAATCTTTTCATAAAAATTATCAACTTTTTTGAAAATGAAACCTTTTCATCAAAATTTTCAACTTTTTTGAAGCCGAAATCTTTTCATGTATATTTTTAACTTTTTTGAAACCGAAATACTTCATGAAAATTTTCAACTTTTTTGAAGCAAAAATCTTTTCATGAAAATCTTCAACTTTTTTGAAGCAGAAATACTTCATGGAAATGTTCAACTTTTTTGAAGCCGAAATCTTTTCATGAAAATTTTGAACTTTTTTGAAGCAGAAATCTTTTCATCAAAATTTTCAAATTTTTTGAAGCTGAAATACTTCATGAAATTTTTTACCTTTTTTAAAGCCAAAATCCTGTCATGAAAATTTTCAACTTTGTTGAAGCCGAAATCTTTTCATGAAAATCTTCAACTTTTTTGAAGCAGAAATACTTTATGAAAATGTTCAACTTTTTTGAAGCCGAAATCTTTTCATGAAAATTTTCAACTTTTTTGAAGGCTAAATCTTTTCATGAAAATTTTTAACTTTGTTGAAGCAGAAATCTTTTCATGAAAATTTTCAACTTTGTTGAAGCAGAAATCTTTTCATGAAAATTTTCAAGCAGAAATCTTTTCATGAAAATTTTCAACTTTTTTGAAGCTGAAATCTTTTCATGTAAATTTTCAACTTTTTTGAAACCAAAATACTTCATGAAAATTTTTGACTTTTTTGAAGCCGAAATCTTTTCATGAAAATCTTCGACTTTTTTGAAGCAGGAATCTTTTTATGAAAATTTTCAACTTTTTTGTAGCCGAAATCTTTTCATGAAAATCTTCAACTTTTTTGAAGCAGAAATCTTTTTATGAAAATTTTCAACTTTTTTAAATCCGAAATCTTTTCATGAAAATCTTTGACTTTTTTAATGCAGAAATACTTTTATGAAAATTTTCAAGCAGAAATCTTTTCATGAAAATTTTCAATTTTTTTAAGCAGAAATCTTTTCATGTAAATTTTCAACTTTTTTGAAACCGAAATACTTCATGAAAATTTTCAACTTTTTTGAAGCCGAAATGTTTTCATTAGAATTTTCAACTTTTTTAAATCCGAAATCTTTTCATGAATCTTTTCATGAAAATTTTGAAGCAGAAATCTTTTCATGAAAATTTTCAACTTTTTTGAAGCCGAAATCTTTTCATGAAAGTTTTCAACTTTTTGAAGCAAAAATACTTCATGAAAATTTTCAACTTTTTAAAAAGCTTGAAATTTTCAACTTTTTTGAAACAGAAATCTTTTCATGTAAATTTTGAACTTTTTTGAAAATGAAATCTTTTCATGAAAATTTTCAACTTTTTTGAAGTCGAAATACTTCATGAAAGTTTTCAACTTTTTCAAAGCTGAAATACTTCATGAAAGTTTTCAACTTTTTTAAAGCTGAAATCTTTATATGTAAATTTTCAACTTTATTCAAACTGATATTCTACATTTTCTAACTCAAAGTGTCGTTTCAAAGTAAAAATACTGTTAGAAGGAGTGATTCAGACAAAATTAGATGAAACAGCTGTACTGGTAAGAAATGAGCGCAGTTACATGAAATGACATCAAAATCAACATTCCCTGAGCCAGAAAACGCTATTAACAGCTTTAGTGATCAAATTGAGCGTATCTTGCGAAGCTGAGCTCGAAAGTGACATGAAACATGTTTTTGGGACATAAAGTGACACTTACTTTTCAGACTACATTTTCTCACTCAAAGTGTCGTTTCAAAGTAAAAATACTGTTAGAAGGCGTGATTCAGACAAAATTAGATGAAACAGCTGTACTGGTAACAAACAACGATATTAACAGCTTTAGTGATCAAATTGAGCGTATCTTGCGAAGCTGAGCTCGAAAGTGACATGAAACATGTTTTTGAGACATAAAGTGACACTTACTGTTCAGACTACATTTTCTAACTCAAAGTGCCGTTTCAAAGTAAAAATACTGTTAGAAGGAGTGATTCAGACAATATTAGATGAAACAGCTGTACTGGTAACAAATGAGCGCAGTTACATGAAATGACATCAAAATCAACATTCCCTGAGCCAGACAACGCTATTAACAGCTTTAGTGATCAAATTGAGCGTTTCTTGCGAAGCTGAGCTCGAAAGTGACATGAAACATGTTTTTGAGACATAAAGTGACACTTACAGTGAATACCTGTCCTGACTACATTTTTTAACTCAAAGTGTCGTTTCAAAGTAAAAATACTGTTAGAAGGAGTGATTCATCAAAAATAAGATGAAACAGCAGCACTGGTAACAAATGAGCGCAGTTACATGAAATGACATCAAAATCAACATTCCCTGAGACAGACAACGCTATTAACAGCTTTAGTGATCAAATTGAGCGTATCTTGCGAAGCTGAGCTCGAAAGTGACATGAAACATGTTTTTGAGACATAAAGTGACACTTACAGTGAATACCTGTTCTGACTACATTTTCTAACTCAAAGTGTCGTTTCAAAGTAAAAATACTGTTAGAAGGAGTGATTCAGACAAAATTAGATGAAACAGCAGCACTGGTAACAAACAACGATATTAACAGCTTTAGTGATCAAATTGAGCGTATCTTGCGAAGCTGAGCTCGAAAGTGACATGAAACAATTTTTTGAGACATAAAGTGAAACTTACTGTTCAGACTACATTTTTAACTCAAAGTGCCGTTTCAAAGTAAAAATACTGTTAGAAGGAGTGATTCAGACAAAATTAGATGAAACAGTTGTACTGGTAACAAATGAGCGCAGTTACATGAAATAACATCAAAATCAACATTCCCTGAGCCAGACAACGCTATTAAAAGCTTTAGTGATCAAATTGAGCGTATCTTGCGAAGTTGTGCTCGAAAGTGACATGAAACATGTTTTGAACAGTAAGTGTCACTTTATGTCTCAAAAACATGTTTCATGTCACTTTCGAGCTCTGCTTCGCAAGATACGCTCAATTTGATCACTAAAGCTGTTAATAGCGTTGTCTGGCTCAGGGAATGTTGATTTTGATGTCATTTCATGTAACTGCGCTCATTTGTTACCAGTACAGCTGTTTCATCTAATTTTGTCTGAATCACTCCTTCTAACAGTATTTTTACTTTGAAACGACGCTTTCAGTTAGAAAATGTAGTCAGGACAGGTATTCACTGTAAGTGTCACTTTATGTCTCAAAAACATGTTTCATGTCACTTTCGAGCTCAGCTTCGCAAGATACGCTCAATTTGATCACTAAAGTTGTTAATAGCGTTGTCTGGCTCAGGGAATGATGATTTTGATGTCATTTCATGTAACTGCGCTCATTTGTTACCAGTACAGCTGTTTCATCTAATTTTGTCTGAATCACTCCTTCTAACAGTATTTTTACTTTGAAACGACACTTTGAGTTAGAAAATGTAGAATATCAGTTTGAATAAAGTCGAAAATTTTCATGAATAGATTTCTGCTTCAAAAAAGTATAAATTTTTCATGACAGGATTTTGGCTTTAAAAAAGGTAAAAATTTTCATGAAAAGATTTCGGCTTCAAAAAAGTTGAAAATTTTCATGAAAAGATTTACACTTCAAAAAAGTTGAAAATGTTCATGAATTTTTTCGACTTCAAAAAAGTCTAAGATTTTCATGAAAAGATTTCTGCTTCAAAAACTTGAAAATTTTCATGAAAAGATTTCGGCTTCAAAAAAGTTGAAAATTTTCATGAAAAGATTTACACTTCAAAAAAGTTGAAAATGTTCATGAATTTTTTCGACTTCAAAAAAGTCTAAGATTTTCATGAAAAGATTTCTGCTTCAAAAACTTGAAAATTTTCATGAAAAGATTTCGGCTTCAAAAAAGTTGAAAATTTTCATGAAAAGATTTACACTTCAAAAAAGTTGAAAATGTTCATGAATTTTTTCGACTTCAAAAAAGTCTAAGATTTTCATGAAAAGATTTCTGCTTCAAAAACTTGAAAATTTTCATGAAAAGATTTCGGCTTCAAAAAAGTTGAAAATTTTCATGAAAAGATTTACACTTCAAAAAAGTTGAAAATGTTCATGAATTTTTTCGACTTCAAAAAAGTCTAAGATTTTCATGAAACGATTTCTGCTTCAAAAACTTGAAAATTTTCATGAGAAGATTTCGGCTTCAAAAAAGTGGAAAATTTTCATGAAAAGATTTACACTTCAAAAAAGTTGAAAATGTTCATGAATTTTTTCGACTTAAAAAAAGTCGAACATTTTCATGAATAGATTTCGGCTTCAAAAATGTTGAAAATTTTCATGAACTATTTCGGCATCAAAAAATTGAAAATTTACATTAAAAGATTTCGGCTTCAAAAAAGTCAAAAATTTTCATGAAGTATTTCGGCTTCAAAAAAGTTGAAAATTTTCATGAAAAGATTTCTGCTTCAAAAAGTTGAAAATTTTCATGTATTTTTTCAACTTCAAAAAAGTTAAAAATTTTCATTAAAAGATTTCTGCTTCAAAATAGTTGACAATTTTCATGAAAAGATTTCTGCTTCAAAAAAGTTGAAAATTTTCATGAAAAGATTTCGACTTCAAAAAGTTTGAAAATTTTCATGAAAAGATTTCGGCTTCAAAAAAGTGGAAAATGTTCATGAATTTTTTCGACGTCAAAAAATTCTAAGATTTTCATGAAAAGATTTCAGCTTCAAAAAAGTCAAAGATTTTCTTGAAAAGATTTCTGCTTCAAAAAATTTGAAAATTTTCATGAAAAGATTTCGACTTCAAAAAGTTTGAAAATTTTCATGAAAAGATTTACACTTCAAAAAAGTTGAAAATGTTCATGAATTTTTTCGACTTCAAAAAAGTCTAAGATTTTCATGAAAAGATTTCTGCTTCAAAAACTTGAAAATTTTCATGAAAAGATTTCGGCTTCAAAAAAGTTGAAAATTTTCATGAAAAGATTTACACTTCAAAAAAGTTGAAAATGTTCATGAATTTTTTCGACTTCAAAAAAGTCTAAGATTTTCATGAAAAGATTTCTGATTCAAAAACTTGAAAATTTTCATGAAAAGATTTCGGCTTCAAAAAAGTTGAAAATTTTCATGAAAAGATTTACACTTCAAAAAAGTTGAAAATGTTCATGAATTTTTTCGACTTCAAAAAAGTCTAAGATTTTCATGAAACGATTTCTGCTTCAAAAACTTGAAAATTTTCATGAGAAGATTTCGGCTTCAAAAAAGTGGAAAATTTTCATGAAAAGATTTACACTTCAAAAAAGTTGAAAATGTTCATGAATTTTTTCGACGTCAAAAAATTCTAAGATTTTCATGAAAAGATTTCTGCTTCAAAAAAGTTGAAAATTTTCATGAAAAGATTTCGACTTCAAAAAGTTTGAAAATTTTCATGAAAAGATTTCGGCTTCAAAAAAGTGGAAAATGTTCATGAATTTTTTCGACGTCAAAAAATTCTAAGATTTTCATGAAAAGATTTCAGCTTCAAAAAAGTCAAAGATTTTCTTGAAAAGATTTCTGCTTCAAAAAAGTTGAAAATTTTCATGACAGGATTTTGGCTTTAAAAAAGGTAAAAATTTTCATGACAAGATTTCGGCTCCAAAAAGTTGAAAATTTTCATGAAAAGATTTCGGCTTCAAAAAAGTTGAAAATTTTCATGAAAAGATTTCGGCTTCAAAAAAGTTGAAAATTTTCATGAAAAGATTTCGGCTTCAAAAAAGTTGAAAATTTTCATCAAGTATTTCGGCTTCAAAAAAGTCAAAGTATTTCATGAAAAGATTTCGGCTTCAAAAAAGTTGAAAATTTACATGAAAAGATTTCGGCTTCAAAAAAGTTGAAAATTTTCATGAAAAGATTTCAGCTTCAAAAAAGTTGAAAATTTTCATGACACCATTATGGCTTTAAAAAAGGTAAGAATTTTCATCAACTATTTCGGCTTCAAAAAAGTCGAAGTATTTCATGAAAAGATTTCTGCTTCAAAAAAGTTGAAAATTTTCATTAAAAGATTTCGGCTTCAAAAAGGTTGAAAACTTTCATGAACTATTTCGACTTCAAAAAAGTCGAAGATTTTCATGAAAAGATTTCTGCTTCAAAAAAGTTGAAAATTTTCATTAAAAGATTTCGGCTTCAAAAAATTCCAAAACTTTCATGAAGTATTTCGGCTTCAAAAAAGTTGAAAATTTTCATGAAAAGATTTCGGCTTCAAAAAAGTTGAAAATTTTCATCAAGTATTTCGGCTTCAAAGAAGTTGAAGATTTTCATGAAAAGATTTCTGCTTCAAAAAAGTTGAAAATTTTCGTGACAGGATTTTAGCTTTGAAAAAGGTAAAAATTTTCATGAAGTATTTCGGCTTCAAAAAGGTTGAAGATTTTCATGAAGTATTTCGGCTTCAAAAAAGTCGAAGATTTTCATGAAAAGATTTCTGCTTCAAAAAAGTTGAACATTTTCATGAAAAGATTTCGGCTTCAAAAAAGTTTAAAATGTTCATGAAAAGATTTCAGCATCAAAAAAGTTGAAAACTTTAATGAAGTATTTCGGCTTCAAAAATGTTGAAAATTTTCATGAAAAGATTTCTATTTCAAAAAGGTTGAAAATTTTCATGAAAAGATTTCGGCTTCAAAAAAGTTGAAAATTTTCATGAAAAGATTTCAGCTTCAAAAAAGTTGAAAATTTTCATGACACCATTATGGCTTTAAAAAAGGTAAGAATTTTCATCAACTATTTCGGCTTCAAAAAAGTCGAAGTATTTCATGAAAAGATTTCTTTTTCAAAAAAGTTGAAAATTTTCATTAAAAGATTTCGGCTTCAAAAAGGTTGAAAACTTTCATGAACTATTTCGACTTCAAAAAAGTCGAAGATTTTCATGAAAAGATTTCTGCTTCAAAAAAGTTGAAAATTTTCATTAAAAGATTTCGGCTTCAAAAAATTCCAAAACTTTCATGAAGTATTTCGGCTTCAAAAAAGTTGAAAATTTTCATGAAAAGATTTCGGCTTCAAAAAAGTTGAAAATTTTCATCAAGTATTTCGGCTTCAAAGAAGTTGAAGATTTTCATGAAAAGATTTCTGCTTCAAAAAAGTTGAAAATTTTCGTGACAGGATTTTAGCTTTGAAAAAGGTAAAAATTTTCATGAAGTATTTCGGCTTCAAAAAGGTTGAAGATTTTCATGAAGTATTTCGGCTGCAAAAAAGTCGAAGATTTTCATGAAAAGATTTCTGCTTCAAAAAAGTTGAACATTTTCATGAAAAGATTTCGGCTTCAAAAAAGTTTAAAATGTTCATGAAAAGATTTCAGCATCAAAAAAGTTGAAAACTTTAATGAAGTATTTCGGCTTCAAAAATGTTGAAAATTTTCATGAAAAGATTTCTATTTCAAAAAGGTTGAAAATTTTCATGAAAAGATTTCGGCTTCAAAAAAGTTGAAAATTTTCATGAAAAGATTTCAGCTTCAAAAAAGTCAAAGATTTTCTTGAAAAGATTTCTGCTTCAAAAAAGTTGAAAATTTTCATGACAGGATTTTGGCTTTAAAAAAGGTAAAAATTTTCATGACAAGATTTCGGCTCCAAAAAGTTGAAAATTTTCATGAAAAGATTTCGGCTTCAAAAAAGTTGAAAATTTTCATGAAAAGATTTCGGCTTCAAAAAAGTTGAAAATTTTCATCAAGTATTTCGGCTTCAAAAAAGTCAAAGTATTTCATGAAAAGATTTCTGCTTCAAAAAAGTTGAAAATTTTTATGAAAAGATTTCGGCTTCAAAAAAGTTGAAAATTTACATGAAAAGATTTCGGCTTCAAAAAAGTTGAAAATTTTCATGAAAAGATTTCAGCTTCAAAAAAGTTGAAAATTTTCATGACAGCATTATGGCTTTAAAAAAGGTAAGAATTTTCATCAAGTATTTCGGCTTCAAAAAAGTCGAAGTATTTCATGAAAAGATTTCTGCTTCAAAAAAGTTGAAAATTTTCATGAAAAGATTTTGGCTTCAAAAAAGTTGAAAATTTTCATGAAGTATTTCTGCTTTAAAAATGTCAAAGTGACCCGGTTGAGTTTTTATTTTCTACATCTTTGCAATAAATTCATCTCTTCATTCAGTATTCAAGGTATTCCTCAATTAACTTGTTTTTGATCATCATACATCCTTATTTTATTTTTTCCTTTCTTACTTTTTGAATAAAAAACATTTTTGTATCATTACCCTTCTAATGCACAACATGGGTCAAAAATGAATCCACTTTCTATGTTATTTCATGTATGGCTGAGTGTTTCTATGATATATCTTTGAAATAAATACATTTTATCATTTTCTTTTCCAAGTATGCAGTAAATATCTTGTTTTTGTTAAGCACAAATCATCATTTGTATTTTTCCTTTCTTACTTTATGAACGAGCACAGCTTTTGTATTTCTACATCAAGTCAGAAACGACCCCAGAAACGACCCACATGCATTTACTATAGCATTTGCTGTGAAACGTGGTTGTTTCAGACATTTCACAGCTCAGCACAGCTCCCTTGGAACATCTAATACATGTAAGTATTGTTTTTAAATTGTTCTAACATCACTTTAGAAAATATTTGATGACAATTGTGAAAGATAACTGTACATAACATTTGATTAGGTTTAGGTTACCTTGAGAGTGAGTACATTACTTGTCAGAAAGTTACAAGTAATTACTATTAGCTAGCTAGCTGTTGACACTTCTATTTTAGTTAGCTAATTCTATTGTAGTTAGCTAACTATTATGTAGATTGCTAGGCTACTTAGCAAAGTACTTAGCTAAGCTACTTAGCCAAGTCACCAAAATAAAACTCTATGTATGTGTATGTATATTGATGTGCATCTGAAAATTTTATTGTGCTTTTGATTTTCTTTATCCAGAGTATGGCTGGTCCCAGATTTACTACTGAGATGGTTGTAGCGATGCTGCAGGAAGAACCAGATGAGGAGGCAATTTGTCTTGATTCAGAGTCTGAAATTTCTGATGATGATGACCCAGAATATTTGCCAGAGGGTCAAGCTGGAGTTGTGGGTGTGTCTGGGAATCCATGAAGAAGACTCCTCTGATGATACAGAAGACTCATCTGATGAGTCCTCTGAAGAGGAAACTCAGACCCAGTCCAATAGATTGAGTAAAAACGGATCTTACTGGAATGAGAATCCCCCCATTCATGGCAGAACAAGAAGCCATAACATTCTGAGGAGCTGCCCAGGACCTACACCTGGATCACCAGCTGTTTCACCAAAAGATGCCTGGGATATGTTCATGAGTGACAACATCATTGAGGAGGTTCTAATATGTACCAACTTAGAGGGACGAAGAACAGCCACAGCAAAAGGGAAAGAGTGGAGAAGCATTGATAAAGAAGAATTGATGGCCTTCATCAATTCTTGCAGGGGGGGAGAAGAGCTGGGATGTGGCCTTGCAGGAGCTGTTTGTGGATCCGCTGCAAAATCCAATTTACAAGGCCACCATGGGGCTTAGGAGATATGAAGATATCCGCCGCGTCATACGGTTTGACGACAAGAGGACCAGGGCTCTGCGGCTGGAAACACACCACATGGCGACATTTAGGTACGTGTGGGACTGTTTCCTGGACAACTGCAGAAGAAAGTTCATCCCCAGTGACTGTGTCACCATAGATGAGCAGCTTGTGCCATTCCGAGGCAGGTGCAAGTTACGGCAACACATGCCCAGCAAGCCTGCAAAATATGGGATAAAAATCTTCTGGATGTGCGACGCAAGGGTACCTTATGCAATAGATGGAATTGTCTATACCGGGAGACAGCCAGGTTCAGAGGAACCTTGGAGAGAATGTCGTCCAGCAATTGTGCAGTGGAATCAGACAGACAGGTGAATGTAAAGTACAATAGAGAAACTAATGTATTAAGTTTTAGCACAATACCTACATACTTTTTCCCAATCTTTAATAATGTGTATTTTATTTTTTTATTTGATTTCTCTGTAAGCAAAATAGTAAAACAGAATAAAATGCAATGCAATGCAACAGATTATGGCGTTAGAGTTTAAAGAATTCCATGTCGAGTAAATTTACAATCTTTTCCCCCTCTCATAGGTCGCAACATCACAATTAGCAACTTCTTCACCAGTGTCCCGCTGGCTGAGAAGCTCCTCGAGAAGAACCTGACCATTGTTGGGACTCTTTGCCAGAACAAATCGGACATACCACCTATCATGAAGCCATCCAAATCACGGGAGATTCATAGCTCAGAATTCGGATTCAATGGCAACATGACCATGGTGAGCTATGTGCAGAAGAAGGGAAAAGCTGTTGTCCTCCTGAGCACTATGCATGATGACAAAGCAGTGGATGACAGCAGTCAGAAGAAGAAACAATGGGAAGATGTGGGTTTAAAAAACAAAACACAGCCACCACCCAGCCACAAGAGGACATCAGACAGGAGGGCCAAAGGAAGAGGAAGAGGTGCACGATCTGCCCAGTTACCAAAGACAGAAAAGTCAGCAGCTAGTGTTCCCAGTGCACCAGGCCTGTGTGCAAGGAGCACAAACTCTTAGTGATCATTTGTGAGGCATGTCAAAATTGAGAAGGCAATTTGTGCTCTAGTGATGTGTTCAGTTGTATTTCATTTTGTTTGGTCACATTCACCAGTTTACAGTTGTTAAATTACAGATACAGTTCAGTTCAACAGCCGTGTTATCTGTTATCAGAGGTATGTGTATGTGTGACAAAATGACAAATAAACATGTTGCAAATATGAAATACATAAGTGTTTGGCTCCACTCACTGCTAAAGTAATTACTTGAAACAAATTATTATTATAGTATTAATTCATTTAATTTTAAATCACACTTGGATGTATGGGTCATTTTTGACCCATGTGTGTAAACTTGATGTAGTAATAAAAAAAGCTATTTTTGTTCATAAAGCATGAAAGTAAAAATGGAAATAGTGATTGGTGGTAATCAAAAACAAGATATTTAAAGAATACTTGGAATATTCAATCATAAAATAAATTGATTTCAAAAGATAGAACAAAGAAAAACTCAGCCAGCATGAAGAAAGTCGAAGATTTTCATGAAAATTTTCAACTTTTTTGAAGCCGAAATACTTCATGAAAATCTTTGACTTTTTTGAAGCCGAAATCTTTTCATGAAAGTTTTCAACTTTTTTAAAGCCGAAATCTTTTCATGAAAATTTTGAACTTTTTTGAAGCAGAAATCTTTTCATCAAAATTATCAACTTTTTTGAAAATGAAACCTTTTCATCAAAATTTTTGACTTTTTTGAAGCCGAAATCTTTTCATGTAAATTTTTAACTTTTTTGAAACCGAAATACTTCATGAAAATTTTCAACTTTTTTGAAGCTGAAATTTTTTCATGAAAATGTTCAACTTTTTTGAAGCAGAAATCGTTTCATGAAGATCTTCAACTTTTTTGAAGCAAAAATCTTTTCATGAAAATCTTCAACTTTTTTGAAGCAGAAATACTTCATGGAAATGTTCAACTTTTTTGAAGCCGAAATCTTTTCATGAAAATTTTGAACTTTTTTGAAGCAGAAATCTTTTCATCAAAATTTGCAAATTTTTTGAAGCTGAAATACTTCATGAAATTTTTTACCTTTTTTAAAGCCAAAATCCTGTCATGAAAATTTTCAACTTTGTTGAAGCCGAAATCTTTTCATGAAAATCTTCAACTTTTTTGAAGCAGAAATACTTTATGAAAATGTTCAACTTTTTTGAAGCCGAACTCTTTTCATGAAAAATTTCAATTTTGTTGAAGCTGAAATCTTTTCATGGAAATTTTCAACTTTTTTGAAGCCAAAATCTTTTCATGAAAATTTTCAACTTTTTTGAAGCAGAAATCTTTTCATAAAAATTATCAACTTTTTTGAAAATGAAACCTTTTCATCAAAATTTTCAACTTTTTTGAAGCCGAAATCTTTTCATGTAAATTTTTAACTTTTTTGAAACCGAAATACTTCATGAAAATTTTCAACTTTTTTGAAGCTGAAATTTTTTCATGAAAATGTTCAACTTTTTTGAAGCAGAAATCGTTTCATGAAGATCTTCAACTTTTTTGAAGCAAAAATCTTTTCATCAAAATTTTCAAATTTTTTGAAGCTGAAATACTTCATGAAAATGTTCAACTTTTTTGAAGCCGAAATCTTTTCATGAAAATTTTCAACTTTTTTGAAGGCTAAATCTTTTCATGAAAATTTTTAACTTTGTTGAAGCAGTAATCTTTTCATGAAAATTTTCAACTTTGTTGAAGCAGAAATCTTTTCATGAAAATTTTAAAGCAGAAATCTTTTCATGAAAATTTTCAACTTTTTTGAAGCTGAAATCTTTTCATGTAAATTTTCAACTTTTTTGAAATCAAAATACTTCATGAAAATTTTTGACTTTTTTGAAGCCGAAATCTTTTCATGAAAATCTTCGACTTTTTTGAAGCAGAAATCTTTTTATGAAAATTTTCAACTTTTTTGAAGCAGAAATCTTTTCATGAAAATTTTAAAGCAGAAATCTTTTCATGAAAATTTTCAACTTTTTTTAAGCTGAAATCTTTTCATGTAAATTTTCAACTTTTTTGAAACCAAAATACTTCATGAAAATTTTTGACTTTTTTGAAGCCGAAATCTTTTCATGAAAATCTTCGACTTTTTTGAAGCAGAAATCTTTTTATGAAAATTTTCAACTTTTTTGATGCCGAAATAGTTCATGAAAATTTTCAACTTTTTTGAAGCCGAAATCTTTTCATGAAAATTTTCAACTTTTTGAAGCCGAAATCTTTTCATGAAAATTTTCAACTTTTTTGAAGCCGAAATAATTCATGAAAATTTTTGACTTTTTTGAAAGCCGAAATCTTTTAATGTAAATTTTCAAATTTTTTGATGCCGAAATACTTTATGAAAATTTTCAATTTTGTTGAAGCAGAAATCTTTTCATGAAAATTTTCAACTTTTTTAAAGCCAAAATCCTGTAATGAAAAATTTCAATTTTGTTGAAGCAGAAATCTTTTCATGAAAATTTTCAACTTTGTTGAAGCAGAAATCTTTTCATGAAAATTTTAAAGCAGAAATCTTTTCATGAAAATTTTCAACTTTTTTGAAGCCGAAATCTTTTCATGTAAATTTTCAACTTTTTTGAAACCAAAATACTTCATGAAAATTTTTGACTTTTTTGAAGCCGAAATCTTTTCATGAAAATCTTCGACTTTTTTGAAGCAGAAATCTTTTTATGAAAATTTTCAACTTTTTTGTAGCCGAAATCTTTTCATGAAAATCTTCGACTTTTTTGAAGCAGAAATCTTTTCATGAAAATTTTCATGCAGAAATCTTTTCATGAAAATCTTCGACTTTTTTGAAGCCGAAATCTTTTTATGAAAATTTTCAACTTTTTTAAATCCGAAATCTTTTCATGAAAATCTTTGACTTTTTTAATGCAGAAATACTTTTATGAAAATTTTCAAGCAGAAATCTTTTCATGAAAATTTTCAATTTTTTTAAGCAGAAATCTTTTCATGTAAATTTTCAACTTTTTTGAAACCGAAATACTTCATGAAAATTTTCAACTTTTTTGAAGCCGAAATGTTTTCATTAAAATTTTCAACTTTTTTAAATCCGAAATCTTTTCATGAATCTTTTCATGAAAATTTTGAAGCAGAAATCTTTTCATGAAAATTTTCAACTTTTTTGAAGCCGAAATCTTTTCATGAAAGTTTTCAACTTTTTGAAGCAAAAATACTTCATGAAAATTTTCAACTTTTTAAAAAGCTTGAAATTTTCAACTTTTTTGAAACAGAAATCTTTTCATGTAAAATTTGAACTTTTTTGAAAATGAAATCTTTTCATGAAAATTTTCAACTTTTTTGAAGCTGAAATACTTCATGAAATTTTTTACCTTTTTTAAAGCCAAAATCCTGTCATGAAAATTTTCAACTTTGTTGAAGCCGAAATCTTTTCATGAAAATCTTCAACTTTTTTGAAGCAGAAATACTTTATGAAAATGTTCAACTTTTTTGAAGCCGAACTCTTTTCATGAAAAATTTCAATTTTGTTGAAGCTGAAATCTTTTCATGGAAATTTTCAACTTTTTTGAAGCCAAAATCTTTTCATGAAAATTTTCAACTTTTTTGAAGCAGAAATCTTTTCATAAAAATTATCAACTTTTTTGAAAATGAAACCTTTTCATCAAAATTTTCAACTTTTTTGAAGCCGAAATCTTTTCATGTAAATTTTTAACTTTTTTGAAACCGAAATACTTCATGAAAATTTTCAACTTTTTTGAAGCTGAAATTTTTTCATGAAAATGTTCAACTTTTTTGAAGCAGAAATCGTTTCATGAAGATCTTCAACTTTTTTGAAGCAAAAATCTTTTCATCAAAATTTTCAAATTTTTTGAAGCTGAAATACTTCATGAAAATGTTCAACTTTTTTGAAGCCGAAATCTTTTCATGAAAATTTTCAACTTTTTTGAAGGCTAAATCTTTTCATGAAAATTTTTAACTTTGTTGAAGCAGTAATCTTTTCATGAAAATTTTCAACTTTGTTGAAGCAGAAATCTTTTCATGAAAATTTTAAAGCAGAAATCTTTTCATGAAAATTTTCAACTTTTTTGAAGCTGAAATCTTTTCATGTAAATTTTCAACTTTTTTGAAATCAAAATACTTCATGAAAATTTTTGACTTTTTTGAAGCCGAAATCTTTTCATGAAAATCTTCGACTTTTTTGAAGCAGAAATCTTTTTATGAAAATTTTCAACTTTTTTGAAGCAGAAATCTTTTCATGAAAATTTTAAAGCAGAAATCTTTTCATGAAAATTTTCAACTTTTTTTAAGCTGAAATCTTTTCATGTAAATTTTCAACTTTTTTGAAACCAAAATACTTCATGAAAATTTTTGACTTTTTTGAAGCCGAAATCTTTTCATGAAAATCTTCGACTTTTTTGAAGCAGAAATCTTTTTATGAAAATTTTCAACTTTTTTGATGCCGAAATAGTTCATGAAAATTTTCAACTTTTTTGAAGCCGAAATCTTTTCATGAAAATTTTCAACTTTTTGAAGCCGAAATCTTTTCATGAAAATTTTCAACTTTTTTGAAGCCGAAATAATTCATGAAAATTTTTGACTTTTTTGAAAGCCGAAATCTTTTAATGTAAATTTTCAAATTTTTTGATGCCGAAATACTTTATGAAAATTTTCAATTTTGTTGAAGCAGAAATCTTTTCATGAAAATTTTCAACTTTTTTAAAGCCAAAATCCTGTAATGAAAAATTTCAATTTTGTTGAAGCAGAAATCTTTTCATGAAAATTTTCAACTTTGTTGAAGCAGAAATCTTTTCATGAAAATTTTAAAGCAGAAATCTTTTCATGAAAATTTTCAACTTTTTTGAAGCCGAAATCTTTTCATGTAAATTTTCAACTTTTTTGAAACCAAAATACTTCATGAAAATTTTTGACTTTTTTGAAGCCGAAATCTTTTCATGAAAATCTTCGACTTTTTTGAAGCAGAAATCTTTTTATGAAAATTTTCAACTTTTTTGTAGCCGAAATCTTTTCATGAAAATCTTCGACTTTTTTGAAGCAGAAATCTTTTCATGAAAATTTTCATGCAGAAATCTTTTCATGAAAATCTTCGACTTTTTTGAAGCCGAAATCTTTTTATGAAAATTTTCAACTTTTTTAAATCCGAAATCTTTTCATGAAAATCTTTGACTTTTTTAATGCAGAAATACTTTTATGAAAATTTTCAAGCAGAAATCTTTTCATGAAAATTTTCAATTTTTTTAAGCAGAAATCTTTTCATGTAAATTTTCAACTTTTTTGAAACCGAAATACTTCATGAAAATTTTCAACTTTTTTGAAGCCGAAATGTTTTCATTAAAATTTTCAACTTTTTTAAATCCGAAATCTTTTCATGAATCTTTTCATGAAAATTTTGAAGCAGAAATCTTTTCATGAAAATTTTCAACTTTTTTGAAGCCGAAATCTTTTCATGAAAGTTTTCAACTTTTTGAAGCAAAAATACTTCATGAAAATTTTCAACTTTTTAAAAAGCTTGAAATTTTCAACTTTTTTGAAACAGAAATCTTTTCATGTAAAATTTGAACTTTTTTGAAAATGAAATCTTTTCATGAAAATTTTCAACTTTTTTGAAGTCGAAATACTTCATGAAAGTTTTCAACTTTTTCAAAGCTGAAATACTTCAGACAAAATTAGATGAAACAGCTGTACTGGTAAGAAATGAGCGCAGTTACATGAAATGACATCAAAATCAACATTCCCTGAGCCAGAAAACGCTATTAACAGCTTTAGTGATCAAATTGAGCGTATCTTGCGAAGCTGAGCTCGAAAGTGACATGAAACATGTTTTTGGGACATAAAGTGACACTTACTTTTCAGACTACATTTTCTCACTCAAAGTTTCGTTTCAAAGTAAAAATACTGTTAGAAGGCGTGATTCAGACAAAATTAGATGAAACAGCTGTACTGGTAACAAACAACGATATTAACAGCTTTAGTGATCAAATTGAGCGTATCTTGCGAAGCTGAGCTCGAAAGTGACATGAAACATGTTTTTGAGACATAAAGTGACACTTACTGTTCAGACTACATTTTCTAACTCAAAGTGCCGTTTCAAAGTAAAAATACTGTTAGAAGGAGTGATTCAGACAATATTAGATGAAACAGCTGTACTGGTAACAAATGAGCGCAGTTACATGAAATGACATCAAAATCAACATTCCCTGAGCCAGACAACGCTATTAACAGCTTTAGTGATCAAATTGAGCGTATCTTGCGAAGCTGAGCTCGAAAGTGACATGAAACATGTTTTTCAGACATAAAGTGACACTTACAGTGAATACCTGTCCTGACTACATTTTCTAACTCAAAGTGTCGTTTCAAAGTAAAAAATACTGTTAGAAGGAGTGATTCAGACAAAATTAGATGAAACAGCAGCACTGGTAATAAATGAGCGCAGTTACATGAAATGACATCAAATTCAACATTCCCTGAGCCAGACAACGCTATTAACAGCTTTAGTGATCAAATTGAGCGTTTCTTGCGAAGCTGAGCTCGAAAGTGACATGAAACATGTTTTTGAGACATAAAGTGACACTTACAGTGAATACCTGTCCTGACTACATTTTTTAACTCAAAGTGTCGTTTCAAAGTAAAAATACTGTTAGAAGGAGTGATTCATCAAAAATAAGATGAAACAGCAGCACTGGTAACAAATGAGCGCAGTTACATGAAATGACATCAAAATCAACATTCCCTGAGCCAGACAACGCTATTAACAGCTTTAGTGATCAAATTGAGCGTATCTTGCGAAGCTGAGCTCGAAAGTGACATGAAACATGTTTTGAACAGTAAGTGTCACTTTATGTCTCAAAAACATGTTTCATGTCACTTTCGAGCTCAGCTTCGCAAGATACGCTCAATTTGATCACTAAAGCTGTTAATATCGTTGATTGTTAGCAGTACAGCTGTTTCAACTAATTTTGTCTGAAACACTCCTTCTAACAGTATTTTTACTTTGAAACGACGCTTTGAGTTAGAAAATGTAGTCAGAACAGGTATTCACTGTAAGTGTCACTTTATGTCTCAAAAACATGTTTCATGTCACTTTCGAGCTCAGCTTCGCAAGATACGCTCAATTTGATCACTAAAGCTGTTAATAGCGTTGTCTGGCTCAGGGAATGTTGATTTTGATGTCATTTCATGTAACTGCGCTCATTTGTTACCACTACAGCTGTTTCATCTAATTTTGTCTGAATCACTCCCTCTAACAGTATTTTTACTTTGAAACGACACTTTGAGTTAGAAAATGTAGTCTGAACAGTAAGTGTCACTTTATGTCTGAAAAACATGTTTCATGTCACTTTCGAGCTCAGCTTCGCAAGATACGCTCAATTTGATCACTAAAGCTGTTAATAGCGTTGTCTGGCTCAGGGAATGTTGATTTTGATGTCATTTCATGTAACTGCGCTCATTTTTTACCACTACAGCTGTTTCATCTAATTTTGCCTGAAAAACTCCTTCTAACAGTATTTTTACTTTGAAACGACACTTTGAAAAAATGCAGAAAATGCAGTCTGAACAGTAAGTGTCACTTTTTGTCTGAAAAACATGTTTCATGTCACTTTCGAGCTCAGCTTCGCAAGATACGCTCAATTTGATCACTAAAGCTGTTAATATCGTTGTTTGTTACCAGTACAGCTGTTTCATCTAATTTTGTCTGAATCACTCCCTCTAACAGTATTTTTACTTTGAAACGACACTTTGAGTTAGAAAATGTAGTCTGAACAGTAAGTGTCACTTTATGTCTGAAAAACATGTTTCATGTCACTTTCGAGCTCAGCTTCGCAAGATACGCTCAATTTGATCACTAAAGCTGTTAATAGCGTTGTCTGGCTCAGGGAATGTTGATTTTGATGTCATTTCATGTAACTGCGCTCATTTTTT
>NW_027077302.1:0-20224 GCF_963930695.1 Labrus bergylta | reverse complement strand
CTTCCTCCTCCTCTTCCTCCTCCTCTCTCCTCCTCCTCCTCCTCCTCTTACTCCTCTTACTCCTCCTCCTCTCTCCTCCTCCTCCTCCTCTTCCTCCTCCTCCTCCTCCTCTTCCTCCTCTCTCCTCCTCTCTCCTTTTCCTCCTCTCCCCTCCTCCTCTTACTCTTCCTCTTCCTCCTCCTCTTCCTCCTCTCTCCTCCTCTCTCCTCTTCCTCCTCTCTCCTCCTCCTCTCTCCTCCTCCTCTTCCTCCTCTCTCCTCCTCTCTCCTCTTCCTCCTCTCTCCTCCTCCTCTCTCCTCCTCCTCTTCCTCCTCCTCCTCCTCCTCTTTCTCCTCTTCCTCCTCTCTCCTCCTCTCTCCTCCTCCTCTTCCTCCTCCTCTTCCTCCTCTCTCCTCCTCTTCCTCCTCTCTCCTCCTCCTCTTCCTCCTCCTCTTCCTCCTCTCTCCTCCTCTCGTCCTCTTCCTCCTCTCTCCTCCTCCTCCTCCTCCTCTTCCTCCTCCTCCTCCTCTTCCTCCTCTCTCCTCCTCCTCCTCCTCCTCCTCCTCTTCCTCCTCTTCCTCCTCTCTCCTCCTCCTCCTCTTCCTCCTCCTCTTCCTCCTCCTCTTCCTCCTCTCTCCTCCTCCTCTTCCTCCTCCTCCTCCTCATCCGTCACAATGAAATAAATTAAAACTTCGAAATATTTATTTATCTGCGTCTAAATGCATTTTATTTAAAAAAAATAAGTTCATTATTCATGGATGTGATTATTCCAGATTCATCGTAAACAGATCATCTCTACTTCGGTGTTTTACGCCGTCTGATTTATGCGGTGCTCCCTCTAGAGTAGGGGTGGGCAACTGGCTGCCCGGGGGCCACATGCGGCCCCTATCAACCCTCATTGTGTCCCTCAGGTCAATTCATTGAACACATGAAGAAAACATGACAAAATCTGAAATGAAAACCAGAAATATGTCCATAATAATATTTGATCACTGGTATATGTTGAGGTAAATTTGAAACATAATTGATTTGAATCGTTTTTGCATCCTACAATTTGGCCCCCTGGCAGTGAGAATTAAATGAATGTGGCCCTTGCTGTGACCATCCCTGCTCTAGAGGAATCCTCGGGTAACACGTTATACAGAGGCCAGTATGTGACGCAGCAGCAGGTCGTCTACAGGTCGAGTGATTAAAAAAAAAAAACTATTCGAGCCTTAATGTATCTCATGTACACGTAGCGTGCACAACAAACGCTCCAAACCGCCGCAGGATAAACAGTTCTGATGTCATGTGTGACATCACGTACATGTAGTTAAAAGCAAGTACACTCTGGGCTTTCATTTTAGAACATTATTTCCACACTAAAAGCATCAGGACCTCTAAGTAGCTAACATAACAGGACTGGGCCTGTGGGTCTCATCCTGCTGGTCGTTCACTCTTCAAACAGCAGATAAACATTAAAAACACGTGATGTCACTCTGATGTCACATGTTGCTTTAGTGTCAAACTCCTGAAGGTCACGTTTAAAAACTGTCTCTCAAAAGCAGATTTTTTTTTTAAATCAGCTTCATCGGAATGAGTCCCGGGGTCAGAGGTTAAACTCTTTTCCTCTGACAGTTAACGTTCAGGTTGATATGATATTGATTCCAGCTCTTCTTTAAAGTGATGAAGTTGAACTGTTGAACTCTTAATTCCTTCTCCTCTTTATTTTTTTTTGTTTTGTCTGATAAATTCCTCATTTTGTTTTTCTCTGATTATTTTGCAGCTCTCTTCTATCCACCATTGAATACTCTTTTATTGTGTATGACTTGTAATGTTCAAAATGTTACGCACTTAAAAACATAGGATGACATCACTCAAAAAGGCTGTCGAACTAACAAATTCAATATTTGAGTCGCATGTTTGAAATTCCATCATTTCCCATTTAAAAATACAACTTTTTAGGCTTTTATTTTGAAGGTTTGTACTGTCTGTAAGATGAGAGTACTATCTGTGTAGGTATGAATGTACACATACATGCATGCAAACATAAATTCATAAACATCTTTGAATGTTGAATGAATTAACAAGCAAATTGAAGATTCAAACAGTTTTTTTATTTTATTTTATTACAATTTTAAAGCATTAAGAAAAGTCAGAAAATGATGAATACGCCGGATAGAAAAATGAAAATGTGATTGTAGATTTGATTCTGATTGCTGTGTCGACGGCCACAGGTATAAAATATCTTAGGTAAAAGTGTCACAAATCAAACAGCGAGTGTGTGCAGCACACTGACATCAGGCTAAAGGCATTCTGGGTAGAGGAGTTCATGATTTGGCAGAGTAATAGTGATCAGGTGCTCAGACAGGTCCATCTGTGCAGTAGGGTTAGCATCGTCCACCTTCATGGCTTGGGGGGATTGTAATCTGAGGGGTGGTTTCCCTCACGGAGGCGCCCGAAGCAGCCGAGCAGCAAGTCGACCGCCATGCTGACGGTAGACTGAATGCCCTCCTCGGTCTTACCAAGGAGAGGATTCACCTCCACCAGGTCCACCGCCGACAGACGACCTGCGGTGGACACAGGTCACATGAATGTACACTTAAAAAACTTTTTTTAAAGACGCTTTTTGGCAGCCATCTTTGTTTGGATTCGATTACAGAATTTGAGCACCATGTTTCAGAGGACGTAAAATAAAAGAGATCATGAAAGGATTTTAATGACGAATGAAAATTAAAATAACAGTAAAAAGGAAACATTTTAAGAATATTTTTTTTCTGTCTTGGTCTGTTTTTTGGCCGTACCTGTCTCACGGAGGCACTCTGTGATGTAGACCCCCTCCCTGTATGACAGCCCGCCCACTACAGGTGTCCCGGTTGCTGGGGTAACAGTGGGGTCGATGGCATCGATGTCGTAGCTCAGGTGGATCGGTTTATTCCCTCTGAGAGAATTAAAAAAAACACATTCAGTGAGTTTCTCTGATTTGTTCGGTGTCTGATTGTCTTTGTTTAAAAATACTTTTTCTATCTTTACTTTAAAGGTCACATAAAATCTATAATCCACTTCTCCATGTTCCTCTAACTCTAACATGTGTCTCTAGTCCGTCTACAAACCCCCCAATGATGAGAAAAGTCCATCCTCTCCATCTTCTGCCTGCTCCACTTTTCAGAAAATGTGTGCTCAAACAGGCCGTTTGGAGAGTTTCCCTTCATGACATCACAAAGGGCAGTAGCCCCTCCCCCAGGTGGGTGACACTCCCACAGCTAGGTGTTTGTTCTGCCCTCTGAGTCTGCCTTCTCACCATAAACAATAGGACATGGAGCGAGAAAGACCAAGACCCAAGCCCTTCCAGAGAGGGGGCGTGGTCAGACACAGCTCATTTACATATTTAAAGCTACAGACACAGAAACAGCCTGTTCTGAGTGGAAAGAGCAGCAAGAGTGAGAGCGATGAGTGGGTGGAGCTCACCTGGAGGACAGGTAGTCACACGTCTCCTCCATCACTCTGGACACTCCGAGCTGATCCACCTCTGACATAGAGAACATCTTCACCCCGAGCTCCTTCAGGATGTAACTGTCAAAATAATACAGAAATACATGTCGAGTGTTTGATATGAAACTGATAAGGACTGTACATAAAGTATAACCATATTTAAGTAGATTATTATTAAATTCAGGACAAGTTTAAAAACAAGTTCTTGTTCTACAATCAACATCGTCAACTGTATTGAAGGCAATAGCCTGTTAGCTTGTTAGCAGCCTGTTAGCTGAGCTAGCACATTGTCATACAGTCTCTCCAAAATCCGCCGCAACAGTTCTATTTATTACACATCGAATATCACAGAGATTCCCACAGGAATGAGTGGACTTCCTGTCGTCTCAGTACAAATTAGTGCATTGAAACGAGGCCCGGAATGAATTCCATACATTCCTGCGGGAGTCTCCATTCAAATAAAACTACAGAAAATGGTGAAATATACTGTATGTAAACTTACTGCTCTCCAGGGTCCACGTCTCTCAGGCCGATGTAGACCAGATCTTTGACCGAGATGCACGGTTTGAGCCACGAGAAGCTCGGCAGCACAGGAACCTGTCCACAAAAAAAGATTATATGTAGGAGAGAAGAGAAAGGTCCAAATACTGAGGTAAAAAATCTGAATTTTGGGAATAAAGTGAAAATACAATTTTGAGAACATTGGAATGTCAATTTCCTGAAATGATTAAACACGTAGTCTAAAAATAAACACAGAAAACTGAACATGTTGTATGACAGTGTTTGTCTGTTGTGATATTCTCACACTGGACTGCAGCTCTTTCACGAGGAATGACAAGGGCTGTCCGTGCAGGTTGCCGGTCGACGTGGTCAGCGGCGTGTTGATGTCAGCGTGGGCGTCGACCCAGACGATACCCAGTTGTCCCACCGCCGCCGAGTGACCGTGAATGGAGCCGATCGCCAGACTGGAGGGAAGCATGAAAACAAGAATCAGAGACGAGAGAGGTCTTCATCATGACAAGTGAAAACTCTTGGTTGGGGCGCTGGTGGGGCAGTGGTTAGTGTGAGCGCGCCCTATGTACGGAGGATGTGGTCCCAGGTTCAAATCCCACCTGTGGCTCCTTTCCTGCATGTCATTCCCCACTCTCTCTCCCTGATTTCCAACTCTGTCCACTGTGTAGTCAGAAACCAGGGAGAGAGAGCGGGGAATGACATGCGGAAAGAGGCCACGGGTGGAAGTGAAGCCAGGCCTCGCGCTCGAGACGACAGCCTCAATACATGGGGCGTGCGCCCTAACCATTACGCCACCAACGCGCCCCTAAAAAAATATATATTTGCTGATTAATGGACTAAACTGTTGGGTGATAACATCTGAAGTACGACCCTCCGAGTTGTTCTGAGTGGAAGCAGGAAGTGGTATTCATCTTAAAATAGTCCCTCTGTTATTGAGCTCACTTTCTGTCTGTGATGATTGTGTCTGAGCGACGTCATGTCCTCCTGAATGAAGTCAAACTGAAGGACTCGAGTCACTCTGTACACATTTGATTAAATATAACATTCATTTATATTTCTGATTCTGTATTTGCACACGAGTGCTGTGTATGAAAGCATTTTGTATTTAAAGGTTGAAGTTCAGAGCAGTTTGTTTTGTTGGTGGATGATTGACAGACGGAGCTGAACACACACAACGGTTCATCGTTTTAACTCGTTGACTTTGAGGTTCAGGTTCAGATAGAAGACGCTCACACTCATATCTGAGACCAGACCATCTGAGGCCCCCCGACTTGAGTATGTGAGGCCCCATAACCTTCTGATCTGAAGCCCCCACCTGAACATCTGAGGGCCCCACCTGAGTGTCTGAGGCCCCCAACCTGACCACCTGAGGACCCATAACCTGAGGAACTGAGGCCCCCAACTTGAGTATGTAAGGCCCCCACCTGAGCATCTGAGCCCCCCACCTAAGGATCTTAGGCCCCCACTTGAGGATCTTAGGCCTCCACCTGAGGATCTGAGGCCCCCGACTTGGGGGTCTGAGGCCCCCACCTGAGGGTCTGAGGCCCCCACCTGAGGATCTTAGGCCTCCACCTGAGGATCTGAGGCCCCCACCTGAGGATCTTAGGCCCCCACTTGAGGATCTTAGGCCCCCGACTTCAGGATCTGTGGCCCCCTCCCAACCTGAGGATCGGGGGCCCCCAACTTTAGGGCCGGCCTTTATTTGATAGGACAGTGGGTAGAGATGGAAATTGTTGGTCGCAGTCTGTATTAATTCTGTACTACACACACACACACACACACACACACACACACACACACACACACACACACACACACACACACACACACACACACACACACACACACACACCTGTGATCTCCTCCCAGCATCACAGTCGTGTGTCCGTCCTTCTTCACTAGCTGCACCGCCTGCGACAGCCTCTGGTTGAAGCCGCCGACCGCCTTCAAGTTTTTCAGCACGCCCTCCGGCCCGTCAAGCTCCGCCTCTTCGAACGCCAGGTTCCCATAATCCTTCACTGCACATTCTGCAACACATAAACAGAACAAACATCAACATACTGCACCTTTAATACTCTGTTTCTTTAAAGTATCTACCAATCACATGAGCTCATGAAAGCTTCCCGATAGGCTGATTATTGTTTTCACAGAATGCTCTCTGTTTGAACATCAACAGGCTGCAGCTCGTGTGTGTGTGGAGGTGGTTTCATTTTGTGATTCAAAGTCAACAAAACTTACAGACAGAACAACCTGCTGCCAGTGAAACACACACACTCACACACACACACACACACACACACACACACACACACACACACACACACACACACACACACACACACACACACACACACACACACACGTACACAGTACTGTTTGTCATTGCAGTTCCCGTTAAAGGAGTGGTCATCAAGATAAAAATAAAAAAAACACTCAAACTGAAAGTAACTTGAAATCTTGGCTGCACATCAAGAACCCAGCCGAGCAGAAAGAGGAAGCCAGAAGCCAGAAGAGAGAGAGTGCAGAGAGAGTGCAGAGAGAGTGCATAGAGAGTGCATAGAGTTTATTAAAACCTTCTGCTTCTGCAGCCAGCCCCTAGTGGACACTCAAGGGACTGCAGCAGAGGACAAACTAACATCACTCCATCTTGAATCTTTGTAGAAACTGATCTCAGATCTGCTCTCTCCATCTGAGTGATGTTAAACATTAAGCTTTCAGCAGCAATGCATTATGGTCTAAATCGCTCGGCTGGTGAGTAGTGATCAACGGTTGCTCATTATACTTTTTATACAATGCATCACCCCCTCCCGTTTTCCACCAAGAACTTTGGACTAAAAACTCTGTACACTCAGTTTACTGCACATTGCACATACTGCACAAGTTCACTTTTTCTTTAAATTTTATTGTATTTTATTTACTACCTTTTGCACAATTTAGAATTTATTACTGTAAATATTATTTATTATTATTTTATCTATTTTTACCTTATCTTATTTTACCTTATTCTGGTTGTATTGCACCGCGGGATAATAAATATAAATATTATTTATTATTATTTTATCTATTTTTACCTTATATTATTTTACCTTATTCTGGTTGTATTGCACCGCGGGATAATAAATATAAATATTATTTATTATTATTTTATCTATTTTTACCTTATCTTATTTTACCTCATTCTGGTTGTATTGCACCGCGGGATAATACATATAAATTTTATTTATTATTATTTTATCTATTTTTACCTTATCTTATTTTACCTTATTCTGGTTGTATTGCACCGCGGGATAATAAATATAAATATTATTTATTATTATTTTATCTATTTTTACCTTATCTTATTTTACCTTATTCTGGTTGTATTGCACCGCGGGATAATAAATATAAATATTATTTATTATTATTTTATCTATTTTTACCTTATCTTATTTTACCTCATTCTGGTTGTTTTGCACCGCGGGACGGAGACAAATGAAATTTTGATTCCACTGTATGTCTGGCATATTTTGAAATTGACAATAAAGTTGACTTTGACTTTGACTTTGACTTTGACCACACGGAAGTTAGACACACACACACACACACACACACACACACACACACACAGAGACACACACACACACACACACACACACACACACACACACACACACACAGAGACACACACACACACACACACACACACACACACACACACACAGAGACACACACACACACACACACACACACACACACACACACACACACACACACACACACACACACACACACAGAGACACACACAGAGACACACACACCTAGCTCGTGCAGTTTGGGCAGCAGTCCTGCAGCTCGGATCAGGTCCGGTCCCCTCTCGACCCCGCCGCGAGGCTGCAGAGAGGAAGAAGAGGAGGAAGAGTTACAGCTCTGACCACACCCCCACACACACACACACACA
This sequence comes from Labrus bergylta, assembly GCF_963930695.1. Taxonomy (NCBI): domain Eukaryota; kingdom Metazoa; phylum Chordata; class Actinopteri; order Labriformes; family Labridae; genus Labrus; species Labrus bergylta. The sequence goes on along the minus strand of NW_027077302.1, from coordinate 12,324 downwards.
CACACACACACACACACACACACACACACACACACACACACACACACACACACACACACACACACACACACACACACACACCTGTCCCTTGCTGAAAGGAGCTCCGATGATCCCCACAGAGCTCTTGGTGTGGAGGCTCTGTCTTCTGACAGAACAGAACTGCTGCAGAATCCTTGCGCTCCTCATGTTGACTGTCGACCCGACACGCACCAGGCTGTCCTATATACTACCACGTGACGTCACCACCTGGGCGGAGGGAGAGAGAGAGAGGAAGAGAGAGAGGAAGAGAGAGAGGAAGAGAGAGAGGAAGAGAGAGAGCAAGAGAGAGAGGAAGAGAGAGAGAGGAAGAGAGAGGGAGAGAGAGAGAGACAGAGGGAGGGAGGGAGACAGAGAGACAGGAAGAGAGAGAGAGGAAGAGAGGGAGAGAGAGAGAGAGACAGAGGGAGGGAGGGAGACAGAGAGACAGGAAGAGAGACAGAGAGAGAGAGAGAGACAGAGAGAGAGAATGAGGAAGACAAAGAGAGAGAGTGTGTGAGGGAGAGAGTGTGAGGGAGAGAGGGAGAGAGAGAGAGAGAGAGAGACAGAGAGCGAGAGAGAGAGAGGAAGCGAGAGAGACAGAGAGTGTGAGGTCACTTCAGTTTGTCTACCTTCAAAATAAAAGCAGTTTGTCCAGCTTCAAAATAAAAGCATCAAACTTCAGTTTGTCCACCTTCAAAATGAAAGCACCACCCTTCAGTTTGTCTACCTTCAAAATAAAAGCACCACCATTCAGTTTGTTCTACCTTCAAAATAAAAGCACCACCCTTCATTTTGTTCTACCTTCAAAATAAAAGCACCACCCTTCAGTTTGTCTACCTTCAAAATAAAAGACGTTTGTCCAGCTTCAAAATAAAAGCATCACACTTCAGTGTGTCTACCTAAAAAATAAAAGCAGTTTGTCCAGCTTCAAAATAAAAGCATCACACTTCAGTTTGTCCACCTTCAAAATAAAAGCAGTTTGTCCAGCTTCAAAATAAAAGCATCCCACTTCAGTTTGTCCGCCTTCAAAATAAAAGCATCACACTTCAGTTTGTCCAGCTTCAAAATAAAAGCATGACTCTTCAGTTTGTCCACCTTCAAAATAAAAGCATCACTCTTCAGTTTGTTCTACTTTCAAATTAAAAGCACCACCCTTCAGTTTGTTCTACCTTCAAAATAAAAGCACCACCCTTCAGTTTGTCTACCTTCAAAATAAAAGCAGTTTGTCCACCTTCAAAATAAAAGGTATCACACTTCAGTTTGTCCACCCTCAAAATAAAAGCATCACTCTTCAGTTTGTCCACCTTCAAAATAAAAGCATCGCACTTCAGTTTGTTCTACCTTCAAATTAAAAGCACCACCCTTCAGTTTGTTCTACCTTCAAAATAAAAGCACCACCCTTCAGTTTGTCTACATTCAAAATAAAAGCACCACCCTTCAGTTTGTTCTACCTTCAAAATAAAAGCACCACTCTTCAGTTTGTCCACCTTCAAAATAAAAGGTATCACACTTCAGTTTGTCTACCTTCAAAATAAAAGCACCACCCTTCATTTTGTTCTACCTTCAAAATAAAAGCACCACACTTCAGTTTGTCTACCTTCAAAATAAAGGACGTTTGTCCAGCTTCAAAATAAAGCATCACACTTCAGTTTGTCTACCTTAAAAATAAAAGCAGTTTGTCCAGCTTCAAAATAAAAGCATCACACTTCAGTTTGTCTACCTTAAAAATAAAAGCAGTTTGTCCAGCTTCAAAATAAAAGCATCCCACTTTAGTTTGTCCACCTTCAAAATAAAAGCACCACCCTTCAGTTTGTCCAGCTTCAAAATAAAAGCATCACTCTTCAGTTTGTCCACCTTCAAAATAAAAGCATCACACTTCAGTTTGTTCTACCTTCAAATTAAAAGCACCACCCTTCAGTTTGTTCTACCTTCAAAATAAAAGCACCACCCTTCATTTTGTTCTACCTTCAAAATAAAAGCACCACCCTTCAGTTTGTCTACCTTCAAAATAAAAGCACCACCCTTTATTTTGTTCTACCTTCAAAATAAAAGCACCACCCTTCAGTTTGTCTACCTTCAAAATAAAAGCATCACACTTCAGTTTGTCTACCTTCAAAATAAAAGCACCACCCTTCAGTTTGTCTACCTTCAAAATAAAAGACGTTTGTCTACCTTCAAAATAAAAGCATCACACTTCAGTTTGTCCACCTTCAAATTAAAAGCACCACCCTTCAGTTTGTTCAACCTTCAAAATAAAAGCACCACCCTTCAGTTTGTCTACCTTCAAAATAAAAGCACCACCCTTCAGTTTGTCTACCTTCAAATTAAAAGCACCACCCTTCAGTTTGTTCAACCTTCAAAATAAAAGCACCACCCTTCAGTTTGTCTACCTTCAAAATAAAAGACGTTTGTCTACCTTCAAAATAAAAGCATCACACTTCAGTTTGTCCACCTTCAAAATAAAAGCATCACTCTTCAGTTTGTCCACCTTCAAAATAAAAGCATCACACTTCAGTTTGTTCTACCTTCAAATTAAAAGCACCACCCTTCAGTTTGTTCTACCTTCAAAATAAAAGCACCACCCTTCAGTTTGTCTACTTTCAAAATAAAAGCATCACACTTCAGTTTGTCTACCTTCAAAATGAAAGCACCACCCTTCATTTTGTTCTACCTTCAAAATAAAAGCACCACCCTTCAGTTTGTCTACAAAATAAAAGCAGTTTGTCCAGCTTCAAAATAAAAGCACCACCCTTCATTTTGTTCTACCTTCAAAATAAAAGCACCACCCTTCATTTTGTTCTACCTTCAAAATAAAAGCACCACCCTTCAGTTTGTCTACCTTCAAAATAAAAACACCACCCTTCAGTTTGTCTACCTTCAAAATAAAAGCACCACCCTTCATTTTGTTCTACCTTCAAAATAAAAGCACCACCCTTCAGTTTGTTCTACCTTCAAAATAAAAGCACCACCCTTCAGTTTGTCTACCTTCAAAATAAAAGCATCACACTTCAGTTTGTCTACCTTCAAAATAAAAGCACCACCCTTCATTTTGTTCTACCTTCAAAATAAAAGCATCACACTTCAGTTTGTCCACCTTCAAAATAAAAGCATCACTCTTCAGTTTGTCCACCTTCAAAATAAAAGCATCACACTTCAGTTTGTTCTACCTTCAAATTAAAAGCACCACCCTTCAGTTTGTTCTACCTTCAAAATAAAAGCACCACCCTTCAGTTTGTCTACCTTCAAAATAAATGCATTACACTTCAGTTTGTCTACCTTCAAAATAAAAGCACCACCCTTCATTTTGTTCTACCTTCAAAATAAAAGCATCACACTTCAGTTTGTCTACCTTCAAAATAAAAGCACCACTCTTCAGTTTGTCCACCTTCAAAATAAAAGCATCACACTTCAGTTTGTCCACCTTCAAAATAAAAGCAGTTTGTCCAGCTTCAAAATAGAAGCATCACACTTCAGTTTGTCTACCTTCAAAATAAAAGCACCACTCTTCAGTTTGTCCACCTTCAAAATAAAAGCATCACTCTTCAGTTTGTTCTACCTTCAAATTAAAAGCACCACCCTTCAGTTTGTCTACCTTAAAAATAAAAGCAGTTTGTCCAGCTTCAAAATAAAAGCATCACACTTCAGTTTGTCTACCTTCAAAATAAAAGCATCACCCTTCAGTTTGTTCTACCTTCAAAATAAAAGCACCACCCTTCAGTTTGTCTACCTTCAAATTAAAAGCACCACCCTTCAGTTTGTTCAACCTTCAAAATAAAAGCACCACCCTTCAGTTTATCTACCTTCAAAATAAAAGACGTTTGTCCACCTTCAAAATAAAAGCATCACACTTCAGTTTGTCCACTTTCAAAATAAAAGCATCACTCTTCAGTTTGTCCACCTTCAAAATAAAAGCATCACACTTCAGTTTGTTCTACCTTCAAATTAAAAGCACCACCCTTCAGTTTGTTCTACCTTCAAAATAAAAGCACCACCCTTCAGTTTGTCTACCTTCAAAATAAAAGCATCACACTTCAGTTTGTCTACCTTCAAAATAAAAGCACCACCCTTCATTTTGTTCTACCTTCAAAATAAAAGCATCACACTTCAGTTTGTCTACCTTCAAAATAAAAGCATCACTCTTCAGTTTGTCCACCTTCAAAATAAAGCATCACACTTCAGTTTGTCCACCTTCAAAATAAAAGCAGTTTGTCCAGCTTCAAAATAGAAGCATCACACTTCAGTTTGTCTACCTTCAAAATAAAAGCACCACTCTTCAGTTTGTCCACCTTCAAAATAAAAGCATCACACTTCAGTTTGTTCAACCTTCAAAATAAAAGCACCACCCTTCATTTTGTTCTACCTTCAAAATAAAAGCACCACCCTTCAGTTTGTCCACCTTCAAAATAAAAGCACCACCTTTCAGTTTGTCTACCTTCAAAATAAAAGCACCACCCTTCAGTTTGTCTACCTTCAAAATAAAAGCAGTTTGTCCAGCTTCAAAATAAAAGCATCACACTTCAGTTTGTCTACCTTCAAAATAAAAGCACCACTCTTCAGTTTGTCCACCTTCAAAATAAAAGCATCACACTTCAGTTTGTCTACCTTCAAAATAAAAGCACCACCCTTCATTTTGTTCTACCTTCAAAATAAAAGCACCACCCTTCAGTTTGTCTACCTTCAAAATAAAAGCACCACCCTTCATTTTGTTCTACCTTCAAAATAAAAGCACCACCCTTCAGTTTGTCTACCTTCAAAATAAAAGCATCACACTTCAGTTTGTCTAGACACAGACATCCTGTACAAGAAGGGCCAATGTCGAATTCACCTGCTGAGGCGACTGAGGTCCTTTGGAGTGTGCAGGACTCTGCTACGGACTTCTTATGACACTGTGGTGGCGTCTGCACTTTTCTATGCAGTGGGTCTGCTGGGGAGGAGGAGCACAGAGAGAGACAGGAAGAGACTGAACAGACTGGTCAGGAGGGTGTTAGTACGTATTTTCATGGATTCATTCATCTTGATAATTTTGTGGACATATTAAATTGTGCACATACACTTTCAATTGTGTCAACCATCTCACAGTAATTCTTCTTTTGGGTCTGTGAAGCTGTTTAGATAGGAGCCAACTATATGTTGTCAACAACTGTTTGCTAGACAGAGAGTCTACATCTGTTACGTGTACAAATCAGTGTCATGTCATCTTTATTGTTTTATAGTGATGTACCCAAATGGAAAGGAATTTGTGGGCTGTACCTTCCAGCAGAATATAAGCAGCACTGTGTGATGAAGACTTTGCCATTTTGCCCATGATGGCCACTTTGCCAATGATTGTGAGATCTTGGTCAGCATGGGTCAGCGATGGTCTGCACTTTGTCAGCCATGTGTGTTGTGTTTCTGTGTTGTCTGACCATGGCTGAATAAATCTAAGATGATCCACAGTCTGTTTCACCATTTCATCATTGTTCATCTACTACAGAAATAACCCCCACCTAACAAAGGGCAGTTCTGTATTGGACTGTCCTCTGGTGAAGCTGACATCCATCATGGACAACCCCTCTCACCCCCTGCATGACACTGTGGGGGCCCCTGTGGGGGCCCTGTGGGGGTCCTGAGCAGCTCCTTCAGCAGCAGACTGAGACACCCACCCCGCAAGACTGAGCGCTAGCGCAGGTCGTTCATACCATCTGAAGTCAGACTGTTTAATCAGACTGTTTAACAACATCACCACCTCATGACTCATTTCAACAATGCTACACACTGTGTGTGTTTTTAATACATACATAAGTGTACATACCTTGTCTTATTCTATTATTGTACTTTTTCACCCCTTTTTTTAACTGATGTATGATTTTTAACTTCTTGTTATTTTTAACATTATTGTTTCCCCCATGGGGATCGATAAAGTTTATCTTTATCTTTATCATCCTCTGGTGTTGAAAAATGAAGCCAAAGCTTAGGTGCAAAATCCTGCAGTTCCTCCAGTGTCCACTAGGGGCTGGCAGTGGAGATTATAGAGTCTGATGGGGCCCTAGGCAAAGATCCATGGGGGGGGGGGGGGGTTCCCTCCAACCAGCGTTCATCACCATCATGTCTGCCCGTGTCCCAACAATTACTCCTGTTCTTTGTTCTCTCCTATAGACGGATAATTCCCTCCTCTTTCATATTTTTTGATTTCATTGACTAACGTTGTTTTCACAGTATTGATGCGGGGCAACGAGAGTGAGTGCGGTCAGATAGGGGGGCCCTTAGGGAGTTTTTATACTGTCGTTGCAAAATTAGCACATTCTGGGTCACACTGCTATGGCTCTAAGTTCGTGAGCCCCCAAGCAGTTGCCTGTTGACAAGCAGCACCTCTAGAGGCTGGCTGCAGAAGCACAGGAAGTCACATACACACCCATTCTAAAAAGCCTGTTTTTACAGCAGAGATGAACATGTTTACAGCCTGGTTCAAAAAACCAAATAGGTGTGATTAGCTCATGTCTGGATGGACACACACCTGTACGGGGGTGAATGTTTTGATGACTCATCAGTTTTGATTTGATGAAGGATAAGAGTTATTCACAATAAGGCGTGTAGCTGACCTGATTGACAGGTGGGCGCGGTGTAACGGTTTGTCAGGAGGTTTAAAACCCGTTTATGTACTGTAACACACTTCTGGTTATTTTTACATGGAAACACACACTGCTTCATTCAATCTTATAAAGGGCATAAAGAAGCAAAGCACATTAACATAATTTCAGCTTCCCCACTTTCTAATAATGAGCAGTCATAAGTAAATATAAACGATGGTCATGTGGAATAAGGTGGTCATGTGACTGTTGTGACCTTAGTTTAAAGTGTGACTTAAACTTGAAGTTCATGACCTCAGGCTGACTCCGTGCTGGACAACACCACATTCCTGCAGGTATCTGTGTGTGAATCAACATGTTTTTGGTCAGGAGGGTCGTGAATCAGTCAAAACAAATTCTTCAGAAGAGGAAGTTCACTCCCTTTATCAGAAATGGATTTAAAATTAATACTTGCTGTCAGAATGAAAGTGAAGGAACAAGTTTACTGGCAGCTCACTGCTTGACCACAGAAAAAAAAAAAACCTTATGAAAGTGAGAGAAACAGGAAGTGAAGCATGGACACACACAGCTTATGTGTTACGCAATCTTAATCTGGGTGGTACAGAGAGCTGAAGAAAGTCTTGCAACATTCCTGATAGCTTTAGTAAAATCTGAGGAGAATTTCCTCTAGGTCCCCGCCACATTTCAGAGAATATGGAAATAAATTCACAGGGTCAGCGTTCTCAGAGAGCTCTACTCGATTTAGTTTCATTCTGAGTAAAACAAACAGAGACTGAGTTTGAAAAACAACTTTACTTTTTCATGCAGATGTACAAATGTTCCATCAGATCACCGCTGATGTGTGTGTGTGTGTGTGTGTTAAAAGTAGCTCTGCAGCGGTTCTCCCAGGATGTTCTCCATTTCCTGGACCACTTTCTGCACATGCTGCTCACACTCCTCACACTCGTCTGAAACACACAAACACATCAGTATCATGTTTCATGGCAACCACAAACAAAAACAAAAAAACGTTGCACACTGCTCGACACTGATCAAGAGTAAAAATGCTTTCGGTTCTGAGATGAGACTGACACTGTGTGTGTGTGTGTGTGTGTGTGTGTGGTGTGTGTGTGTGTGTGTGTGTGTGTGTGTGTGTGTGTGTGTGTGTGTGTGTGTGTGTGTGTGTGTGTGTGTGTGTACTCACCCTCCATCAGTTCAGCAGGAAGGGGATGGTCTCGGGCAGCAGCACCATGTAGTTCTCCTTCAGTTTGGACGCCAGCTCCATAAGCACCAACAGGGAGGAGAAACGCACCTAAGGGGGGGGGGGAGTGGGGTTAACTACCTGTACTACACTTAAAAAAACTCCTTTGCAAAAGTTTAAAATGCCCTGCGAGGCAATGCTCAGGGCACAGTGAGCTCAGGCTAGGAGGCCTGCCAGGTGTGTGTGTGTCACCTTGGCGTCCGTGTGTCTGGTCTTCAGCAGGATCTGGTAGTTCAGAGTTTTTCCACAGAGTGTCGTCACTCAGAGCCACAGAGAACTGACCCACACACGGGACCAGGTGCTGAGTCACCCTCTGCTGGTACGCCTCGACTCCCCCCACTTTGTTCTCCAGCTGTGGAAATACAAGAGGAACGAGTCAGCGTACAGATAACGAGTCAACGAGTCAGTGTACAGGTAACGAGTCAGTGTACAGGCTACCAGTCAACGAGTCAGTGTACAGGTTACGAGTCAACGAGTCAGTGTACAGGTTACGAGTCAACGAGTCAGTGTACAGGTTACGAGTCAACGGGTCAGTGTACAGGTTACGAGTCAACGAGTCAGTGTACAGGTTACGAGTCAGTGTACAGATAACGAGTCAACGAGTCAGTGTACAGGTTACCAGTCAACGAGTCAGTGTACAGGTTACCAGTCAACGAGTCAGTGTACAGGTTACCAGTCAACGAGTCAGTGTACAGGTTACCAGTCAACGAGTCAGTGTACAGGTTACCAGTCAACGAGTCAGTGTACAGGTTACGAGTCAGTGTACAGATAACGAGTCAACGAGTCAGTGTACAGGTTACCAGTCAACGAGTCAGTGTACAGGTTACGAGTCAGCGTACAGATAACGAGTCAACGAGTCAGTGTACAGGTTACCAGTCAACGAGTCAGTGTACAGGTTACCAGTCAACGAGTCAGTGTACAGTCAACGAGTCAGTGTACAGGTTACGAGTCAACGAGTCAGTGTACAGGTTACGAGTCAGCGTACAGATAACGAGTCAACGGGTCAGTGTACAGGTAACTAGTCAGAGTACAGGTAACAAGTCAGAGTACAGGTAACTAGTCAGAGTACAGGTAACTAGTCAGAGTACAGGTAACGAGTCAGAGTACAGGTAACGAGTCAGAGTACAGGTAACGAGTCAGAGTACAGGTAAGGAGTGAATGAGTCAGAGTACAGGTAACGAGTCAACAAGCCATTTAAAGAAAACAAGTCCAAGAGAAGTACACAGTGTTTCCAACAGCATGACAAAGGAGGTCAATTACCTGATAACAAGTTAACAAGTCATTTCAGAGACTAGGAGTTAACGAGTCAAATCCAAGAAAACGAGTCTGTTTTAAGTAAAATAAGCCAGGTCCTGGGTCACCCTGTGATGATGACACCTGGACTCCGCCCCACTGTGTTCTGCAGCTGTTAAAAACCCTAAGTGTTACCGGGTCGTTTCAGAGCGTCAACAAGTCGGGTCAAAGCAAACAACTCTCAGATCATGGAGGTCGAGTCAGGTCACAGAGGTCGAGTCATCTGATGACTTGATGTAACATTAAATCAGAGTTCAAAAAAAGAAGAAGTGATGAATCTAGATTCTGAGAAGTTGGATTAAAAAAAACATGCTGACGGAAAATATGACCACATGACCTTTCTCCATCCTTTCTCTGGCAGATTGAACTAGCTTTCATTTATTAAAATGTGGTCTGAGAGTCATCAGGACTCTGCAGGTGTCTGAATCTGAGTGGTGAGTCAGATGTATGATCTGTCTGAGGCGTGTGTCCCTGGGTCTCACCTGGTCGATGAGCGGCCCCAGCAGGGCGTCGGCTCGCTCCCTGCTCAGGAATCTGTGCGAGTCGTAGAGGAGAAGATTTTGTGCAGACAGTCGAGGGCGAGCTGCAGCAGCAGACAGCTCTTCTCTTCAGCTCGACTCGACGGAAAACAGCGACTCGTCTGACAAAACGAAGACAGAAAAATAACATTTAAATTTGAATTCATCAAACAACAGAGTGAGAGAGAGAGAGAGAGAGAGAGAGAGACAGAGAGAGATAGACACAGAGAGAGAGAGAGAGACAGAGAGAGACAGAGAGAGAGAGACAGAGAGAGAGAGAGACACAGAGAGAGAGAGAGAGAGAGAGAGAGACAGAGAGAGATAGACACAGAGAGAGAGAGAGAGAGAGAGAGACAGAGAGACAGAGAGAGAGACACAGAGAGAGAGAGAGAGAGAGAGAGAGAGAGAGAGAGAGACAGAGAGAGAGAGAGAGAGAGAGACAGAGAGAGAGAGAGAGAGAGAGAGAGAGACAGAGAGACAGAGAGAGAGACACAGAGAGAGAGAGAGAGAGAGACAGAGAGAGAGAGAGAGAGAGAGAGAGAGACAGAGAGAGAGAGAGAGACAGAGAGAGAGAGAGAGAGAGACAGAGAGAGAGAGAGAGAGAGAGAGAGAGAAACAAACTTGACTCTTAGAAGTCTCTGTGAACTTGAATCACATCCGGAAAAAGTTTCATTCTCAGGAATCAAACTTCTTCCTTTTTATGAAGTTTCTAACTTCTGTTTTTTAGCTTGAGCTAAAATCTAAAATCGTCCTAAAAGCGGCGTGCCCTGCACGATGGGCGGAGCTGTCCCAGTGTTTCCACACATACGATGAGACGATACCTGATTCCTCTAATCTGAACGACATCATCCATTAAACAGAACGTAAACGCCAGCGTCGAGGAGTCGAGCGCTCCGGTCGGTCTCACCTGTCTTTGACGTGTTTGTGAGTCTCAGCAGGTCGGCGAACGGTTTCACTAAGTTCCCAGCGAAGAGGACGAAGAGTCCTTTGAGGCGTTCGGCGACGCAGTCGGAGAGACGATAAAACGTTAGCAGACGATCTTTGCAGTCAGATTTACTCCAGTCGAACAGCTGCACAGAGGAAAACATCTGGATCACACACCTGACATCGACCAATGAGAGAGGCAAGATGTCATCGTCAGACGGAGGTCGTTACCTTGAAGAAGAGCGGTCCTGAACGTCACCTCCGACAGCTTCATCACCATGGAGACCAGACAGTCGATCACGCTGCCCTCCACCGCCGCCGTCTTCTCCAGGTCGCCCTGAAAAAACACGCCAGAGCCGACCCGTTAGCTAGGATCAGGACCAGGTCTCGGTCTGATGACCCGTTAGCTAGGATCAGGACCAGGTCTCGTCTGATGACCCGTTAGCTAGGATCAGGACCAGGTCTCAGTCTGATGACCCGTTAGCTAGGATCAGGACCAGGTCTCGTCTGATGACCCGTTAGCTAGGATCAGGACCAGGTCTCAGTCTGATGACCTGTTAGCTAGGATCAGGACCAGGTCTCGTCTGATGACCCGTTAGCTAGGATCAGAACCAGGTCTCGGTCTGATGACCCGTTAGCTAGGATCAGGACCAGGTCTCGGTCTGATGACCCCGTTAGCTAGGATCAGGACCAGGTCTCGTCTGATGACCCGTTAGCTAGGATCAGGACCAGGTCTCAGTCTGATGACCCGTTAGCTAGGATCAGGACCAGGTCTCGTCTGATGACCCGTTAGCTAGGATCAGGACCAGGTCTCAGTCTGATGACCTGTTAGCTAGGATCAGGACCAGGTCTCGTCTGATGACCCGTTAGCTAGGATCAGAACCAGGTCTCGGTCTGATGACCCGTTAGCTAGGATCAGGACCAGGTCTCGGTCTGATGACCCGTTAGCTAGGATCAGGACCAGGTCTCGGTCTGATGACCCGTTAGCTAGGATCAGAACCAGGTCTCGGTCTGATGACCCGTTAGCTAGGATCAGGACCAGGTCTCGGTCTGATGACCCAGTTAGCTAGGATCAGGACCAGGTCTCGGTCTGATGACCCGTTAGCTAGGATCAGGACCAGGTCTCGGTCTGATGACCCGTTAGCTAGGATCAGGACCAGGTCTCGGTCTGATGACCCGTGAGCTAGGATCAGGACCAGGTCTCAGTCTGATGACCTGTTAGCTAGGATCAGGACCAGGTCTCGGTCTGATGACCCGTTAGCTAGGATCAGGACCAGGTCTCGGTCTGATGACCTGTTAGCTAGGATCAGGACCAGGTCTCGTCTGATGACCCGTTAGCTAGGATCAGACCAGGTCTCGGTCTGATGACCCGTTAGCTAGGATCAGGACCAGGTCTCGGTCTGATGACCCGTTAGCTAGGATCAGACCAGGTCTCGGTCTGATGACCCGTTAGCTAGGATCAGGACCAGGTCTCGGTCTGATGACCCTGTTAGCTAGGATCAGGACCAGGTCTCGGTCTGATGACCCGTTAGCTAGGATCAGGACAGGTCTCGGTCTGATGACCGGAGCTAGGATCAGGACCAGGTCTCAGGTCTGATGACCCGTTAGCTAGGATCAGGACCAGGTCTCGGTCTGATGACCCGTGAGCTAGGATCAGGACCAGGTCTCAGTCTGATGACCTGTTAGCTAGGATCAGGACCAGGTCTCGTCGTGACCCGTTAGCTAGGATCAGGATCAGGGTGTGTTAGCTAGGATCAGGATCAGG